>NC_091169.1:21070867-21145867 GCF_040958095.1 Procambarus clarkii
TTAAACAACCACAATTACCACCACTACCACTATCCCCATCACCTTCCCTGACCGCTAAGACAACACTGCCGATATCGCTTCCATCACCATCACCACTACAATCTCCACCACAACAATCCCTACCGCCAGGGCCTCCGGAACAGCGCTGCCCGACATTTCCATGACCCCCTTGGGGAAGCCGCCCCTACCTGCACCACCACCCCCCCGCACTTCCCTTCCCCCCCCCCCCCCAACCAACCAGCCACAACCACCATTGGTGGCTGTCCACTGTCTAGGCCATCTCCACTATAAAGACCACCTCTACTGTCAAGCCCACCCCGCTTCAAATGTCAAAGAGCGTCTGAAACTGTCAAGATCTCTTTTGACAGCGTCCCAACCACGATTTTTTTTGTTTACCTTTCACTTCCGCAATTGCTAAATTAACCATTGCCTTACCTGCCCCCTTGCACCACCACCACTGCTGCAACCACCCCCCCATTGCATCACCACTATCGTCCCCATAACTCCCCCCACCACAACACCAACCACAACTCCCATTACAACAATTATCACCAGACCTAAACTATCATCACCAGTATAACCTCTGTCAATAATATATCCTCTGGTATGCATGTATAGTGGTGTATGTTGGAAATAAACATACTCGGGGGTATATCTGGACATACCACTGTCGTCAGGTGAGGTAGCTTGTGTTCTTGATGAGTTGATAGTGGTTGTGATAGTGGTTGTGGTATTGGTGATGGTGATTGTGGCGATGGTGGTTGTGGTAATGAAACTAGCGTGATAGCGTGGATAACGCTAGTTACTACAGCTAGTTAGGCGCTCCACTTAAGTTTTTCTTTTCCCCCTCATATATATATATATCCTAATGTTATCTAGAAAATATAACTAGATAGAAAAGAGAATTCCCTGTCACACGAAAAGTCTTTCTCCATTATATTTCGTGACACGGTTTTCGCATCTAGAGAACCCTCTCGTTGTGTGGTGTTAATGTGGTGTTGCTGTGGTGTTGTGGTGTTCTTGATGTGGTGTTGATGTACTCACCTATTTGTGCTTGCGGGGGTTGAGCTCTGGCTCTTTGGTCCCGCCTCTCAACTGCCAATCAACTGGTGTACAGTTGGTGTTGATGTGGTGGTGGTGTTGTGTTGTTGTGGTGTTGTGTTGTTGTTGTTGTTGTTGTGGTTGTGAGGGCAATGGTGGAGGGATGGACGCTCGCGGGTTCGAAGCATCGTCTGAACATGAAAATAATCATCAATATAGAGAAACTACAACAGAGTCAACTTTTCAAAATAGGAAAAACTGGTAAGTCTTTTTGGCACATCAAATTGGTTTTATAACATTAAGGAACAATAAATTTTCCAGGAGTTGAACCTGAGATGAATTACGGAAGAAATGAGTTTAGGGGTTGAGCTCTTACTTCCAATTAGTTGTTTGAACCCAAGTAAGGTACGGAAATTTTATGGAAGAGGCACTAAGTTAATGTGAACATACAGCATTCAACCCAAGCAAGTAAGAATTGTTTAAACAAGTTAGTCGAAAGAGTTTGCACTGTCTGGAAAATGCCCTACTAGTATCATAGTTGGTTGATACCTGGTTGATGGGGTTCTGGGAGTTCTTCTACTCCCCAAGCCCGGCCCGAGGCCAGACTTGACTTGTGAGAGTTTGGTCTACCATGCTGTTGCTTGGAACGGCCCGCAGGCCCACATACCCACCACAGCCCGGTGGGCCAGACTTGACTTGTGAGAGTTTGGTCTACCATGCTGTTGCTTGGAACGGCCCGCAGGCCCACATACCCACCACAGCCCGGTGGGCCAGACTTGACTTGTGAGAGTTTGGTCCACCATGCTGTTGCTTGGAGCGGCCCGCAGGCCCACATACCCACCACAGCCCGGTTGGTCCGGCTCTCCTTGAAGGAAACAATCTAGTTTCTTCTTGAAGATGTCCACGGTTGCTCATAGTCTGATGTTTGTTTATCTAACTCTCCATGACACATGAATAATCAATAACGTGTTCCGGATACTCCTTATCGTTCTTATCAATATAATGAATAAAATGGCGCCCAATGACGTCGTAGAAATAAATAATATCATAATTACTCTTAGTTGCTTTAATAATAAAGTAATACTAATATTAGTATTACTTTAATAAATAATACTAATGTTACTAATATTATTAGTAACTAAGAATATTAGTAACTTTAAGAATATATATATCAATCTCACCTTTCAAAAGAACGCAACAGTGCAACAGTGAAAGGAAATAGGAAACTTAGATGCCATTATTTGTGTTTCATGGATCGTATATCTCAATCACAAAACTTTAAGATGTTAGTTTCTTAACAACAAGTTTTTAGACAAATGAAATTGTCATGGGGGGAAGGCGACAGTACGTTGGGCAAAGACTTAAATTTCACTTTGGCTTTGCCTCAGCATTCAGTCACTAGGTCCAATGAGCTAAAGAGTATGAACTCCTCATCCCAGCGAGCCCAACCACTTGGGTTGGATGGTAGAGCGACGGTCTCGCTTCATGCAGGTCGGCGTTCAATCCCCGACCGTCCAAGTGGTTAGGCACCATTCCCCTTCCCCCCCCCCGTCCCATCCCAAATCTTTATCCTGATCCCTTCCATTGCTATCTAGTCGTAATGTCTTGGCGCTTTCTCCCCCCCAGATAATTCCTTACTTTATGCATGCTAGTCTTGATATCCATTTGCTTTTTCTTGTTTATTTTCTTAAAGATCACAGGTAGTTTGAATAGCAGTGTCACTCCACCTTCTCCCCCCCCCTTGTTATCTTATATTTATTGGGGGAACATGACACTCATTTCCAATCATTTTTATTGCCAATATTGATGCTATATTTGGACCCATCTCTCCAAGTCTCTTATAGTTACTGTGTATGTGTACGTGTGTGTGTGTGTGTGTGTGTGTGTGTGTGTGTGTGTGTGTGTGTGTGTGTGTGTGTGTGTGTGTGTGTGTGTGTGTGTGTGTGTGTGTGTGTGTGTGTGTGTGTGTGTGTGTGTGTGTGTGTGTGTGTGTGTGTGTGTGTGTGTGTGTGTCGGGTCGAGGTTCGGCTCTTTGGTAATCATGTAAGGTAGTTTTTGGCCAACATATTATCCGTTTATGTATAGTGTATTCTCCACAGGGTTACTATGTGTATGAATGCGGGGGTTAAAAAAGGGTTAATACATTTCTACAGATGTTGAAGCGGCCTGATCCAAGCTCCTGGCACACCTTAAACATCTGACGACGCGGGTGTTAGGCTTGTAGTAGCAAAGACCTGTGACTCAATCCTGGTGTTTATGGTCTAGCTTGCGAATCGAGACAGGTAATCTTCTCCCGTAATTGATTTCAATTATTTTCATCCTGACAGAGTGGACTTCGGGCCTGTGCCCGAAGTCCACTCTGTGTTGCTCGATGTGTGTTGCTCTGTCCACTCTGTGTTGCTCTGTGTTGCTCGATGTGCCACCTCACGGGATTGTCTTATTTAAAGTCTTTGGTGAATGCATTTGAATTACGGGCTATTCATGCCCGTGCCACCTCTTGGGTGGCTTAATCTTCATCAATCAATCAATCTGCATTTGAAATAGTATCATTTTGTATACTGTCCTTACCATACATTGTATTACATTTCGTGTGTATAATATACAGGAAGTCAGGTGTTTAGAATTTTATGGTTAAGATGGAAAATTATTTTATTTATAAGGTAATGGAATAAAATTGCCATTCTGGATATTTTGCGACCGAAAACGATTGATATTTTGTTATGCATATCTTAAATTCATCGTAAGTTTCAACATTTCTTATGAGCTTAATAATCTATTTAATACTCTTGCTTAAATCGGCAAATACAACAGAACAATTCCTTTAGCAGGATATTATTATGGAATTTACATCGCAATTCAAATGACAGGTTCATTTACAGCAGATAAAAGAGCTCAATATATTTTCTCAACAGGGTATACTACTGACAGATCTTTAAATAAAATACGTCTGTGTAGCCACTTAATGAGGCAGCAGGTCTCCTTAGCAGATAACTAATAGAAAAAACACTCCAAGATATCTTCGTTACTCTGAGGCTCCTGGGGAGATATTCTCAGTAGTTTAATTAACAAGAAGTTATGTTAAGGACGCTATGTACCCGTCTCTCCCTGCAGCCTATATTAAGCAAGATTTAATGAGCTCAGTGTCTTCAGGTGTCTCTTGTGTAAACAAACATGATGAACACACTCACAATACACTCATCTGATACTGTCACGCACAAGATACACTTACTCAAGCTAGAGGAGCAAGCTGTCCTATCGGCAAGTGTCATAAGAGGGGGTGGGGGGGAATATCAGAGTCTCTCAGGAAGAGAATCAAAGTTCTTGCTTTCATTCTCAGTGGCAGAGAGTATCTCCCAGGAAGAAAGCAAAGCGCCACAGTGAAAGTTGAATTAATAGAGTGGAAGGAGGTTACGAGTGGAGCATCAGAAGGGTCGGTCCTAGGCCCCAAATATGTCAGTAACTTGACAGAGATATTGTGGAATACCCAGAAGAACAGAGTATTCCAAGAGGGGATGCAATAGGGGGAAGAGAACAAGACAGGTCATGCAGGCGAGGAGTCACAATAACGTGGCTGAAATATTTTGACCAAACTCAAGTCGAAGAGCACAATCGACTCGGTCCAGGACAGACCGAAATGTCATCGTCCCTTCACTTTCTAGTATGTGGTTTGGTCAACAACACAGGACATGATGAACTACGTAACGAACAAGCTCAAAGATGATGCAGAAAGATTCATACCGAAGCAAGAGGAGCATTAGGCCATGGTTCAACAGGCAGAGTCCTGCAGCCAAAGAGAAGAAGCAAAATTGTCATCCACTCTTCTATGGTAATAAACATTTATGTAGAGCTTCTATCAAAGAAGCTTTACTTAGAGCTCTATTCTATTTAGAACTCTATCAAAGATAGAGCTCCGGCCTCACACGCGTGGGATCCACGGTTCAAGTCTCCTACAGCCCCCAGGGGAATGGAAGAAGCAAAATACCCTAAAAAAGAGAGATGGAACACAAGAGGAAATAACAATGTATACAGAGAGACCAGAAAAGAACACACAGAAATTTGAGAGTGGCAGAGAAACAGTACGAGAATGATATTGCATGTAGGAAAAATTAAGTCCAAGCCGAAGCTGTTCCAAAGTAACATCATCAAGATGATGACTGAGTGCAATCAGGTTATCAGACTTGGACTAAAGGGAGGGAGAGGACTCAGAGAACGGCAAGACGGCATCTCTCTCCTCCTTCGCTCGGAGTCTCTTCACCTCAGCCTCCAGCCCCTTATCTCTACTTCCGTCTTCCCTTACCTGTCTTCTCTGCCTCATTCCTTCGTCTTAATTAAGAGTCTGCAGGTACCAGGAACGGCTGATAACGGTAGTGTGGTCAGGTCCCAGGCGGAGACCAGCAGTAGAAAATATTGACAGTTAATGTGGCTGTATGACCAAGTCTGGCCACACAGGGCTGTTGACCTGATTATTCACGAGAATGCAAATGTGTAACCAAATATTGAACTCGAGAAACCTGACCGCTCAAAGGTTATGTACTCGCTTTGTTATTGTACATCCGGTTGGTGACTCTCTCTCTCTCTCTCTCTCTCTCTCTCTCTCTCTCTCTCTCTCTCTCTCTCTCTCTCTCTCTCTCTCTCTCTCTCTCTCTCTCTCTCTCTCTCTCTCTCTCTCTCTCTCTCTCTCTCTCTCTCTCTCTCTCTCTCTCTATCTCTCTCTCTCTCTCTCTCTCTCTCTCTCTCTCTCTCTCTCTCTCTCTCTCTCTCTCTTTCTCTCTCTTTCTCTCTCTCTCTCTCTCTCTCTCTCTCTCTCTCTCTCTCTCTCTCTCTCTCTCTCTCTCTCTCTCTCTCTCTCTCTCTCTCTCTCTCTCTCTCTCTCTCTCTCTCTCTCTCTCTCTCTCTCTCTCTCTCTCATTTAGCGTCCAAAACGACTACGTTGACTCTGGATAATGGCTACAATGGGGATACTTTGCACAGGCGGCTAAATGTAAGCACTAAATTTTCTTGAAATTTTGGCACCCTGGAGATGCGTCAATGACATTGTTCCTGCTTTCAAAGAAAGTTCTGTGGCCCCAGAGCCAATTACATTTGAGTGGCTGCAGAAGCCAGCCAATGAGATAGCATGAACTGGTAGTTGATGCTATCTCCTTGTTTTGCTACCGGAGTGATATGGATTAGCGTTAATTGGGGGGTATTTTCTTGAGCGTCAGGCAGGTAGTAGAGTAGTTTGAAAACAAGAAAATACCTGAATATCTTTCTGAATCACAGGTGAGAACAGAGGGCACAGCCAGCTTGTATGAACATGAAAAAGAGTGAATCTTGAGACGAATAGCTTCAGCGTTTGAGAATGTAGCAACGAGACGACTTTGGTACGTAGAAGTGGTCTATAGTACCCTGTGGGATGACAGGTTGTGGTCTAGTCACCACGGGGCCTTTGGGCGAGATGATCTCCAACAGGTGTGACGCAGTAATGGTATGACGCAGTACTGATGTGACGCAGTACTGGTGTGACGCAGTAGGGGTATGACGCAATAATTCTGGATTGAACGGTTGAGGGAAGACCTTGCTTCTTGATAGGCGTTCGACCTCTTGATTTAGCCCTGTTGAATAGATGCCGTTCTTTCAGTTAGTCTTCATCTCCAAGCTCCTTACTCTTTAATCCTTCCAGTGTGCTGTATAGTCATACTGGCTTGGCGCTTCTTCCTCATAACAATCTAATCGAGGGATAGGCCATGCCGACGCCTCAGTGAACAGAGCTGCAGCTCTAACATTGCCTGTTCAACCCAACATCTCACCTAATACATCACATTTTTTTACGAAATTGTTCAAATCGTTAAAAATGCGAAATATTTGTCAGAATTAATGTACCTTAATAATGCCGGTTCTTGTAAATTGGCCTCGATTGGTTAGAGGGGTTTCAGTTTACAGGTTTACAGGTTACAGGTTTAGAAGGGTAAACAGTTTAATTTGTTTACGGTTTCAAACATTGGTTGGGGATGTGTGGCGGTACAGTGTGTGGCGTGGTGACACCAGCAAATTGTTAGATTAAATTGTTAGGATTTTCTTCCACTGCTCCAGAGTCAATGACATAGTTATACAGTTGATTGTACAGCAGGCCAGGAGGTCTTCAGTCTTGTATAGTCTTACAATCAACAATATAGTGTTCAAGTGAATGCATTAAAGGTTTGTCACAGAGTTTACAAGTTGAATATTCTGGTAGTGACTCAGTGTCACTAACCTGCCAGATGTCACTAACCTGCCAGATGTCACTAACCTGCCAGATGTCACTAACCTGCCAGATGTCACTAACCTGCCAGATATAGCCAAGGCGAATTACTGCATTGACTACATCACATTGCCTGGTCCGGTTACTGTGCTGACCATACAAATACCTATTATTACAAAAGTTGTCATAGCTTTTAATACTGCAGTTCTCAGGTCTCTGGGCATTTCTTAGTTCTTCTAAATGAAAAGAAATCTCTTAAATTTGTATGATTTCTAATAATTGCATTAGACATTTCAAAGTCATAATCAATGTTTTCTTTCCTGCAAGCCTCATTGACAAACTGATCTACAAAATCATGTTTTCCATCCCCAAAATAGGATGAGATCCACACACACATTTTATACAATAGTCATTATCATTGGCAAAAATCACACTCCATTTAATATTTCAAGTTACTTCAGACATTAATGGTAATGATTTATTTAAAGACTGAATAACACTTTTAGAGTCACCAAATATCACTTCACCACCACCATTGAGTTTAAGGTACTCAGTGGCTAGGTAAATGTCCAGCAACTTAGTTTGTGTCGTGCCTGACCAGTCTTTCAATCTCTGCATATTAGATCTGAATAACTTAGGGACTTAAGTGCAATTAAACTCCACGGGGTACTGTAGCCACTGTTATGTTACTCTCGGGAATTCAGGAGGTTAAGATGTTGGTGGACTCAGAGAGGAATCTGAAGATCCAGATTGCCAGAAGGAGGAAGATTCGTCAGCTTCACATAGCTCTCAAAAGCGGTGTAAGACTGATTGGTAATATTGTCCTGTATTTCTTACAGGAGAGATTCTAGTTCTCATGTTAGTGTGATGTCTCTCATAGTTGGTGACCAGTCGTTGAAGGGTAGAGCTCTCGCATCTGATTGGCATAGTAATGCAGAGAGAAGGGAGAGTGTTAATCTCTGTTGATTGGATAGTTGAGCATTGTGAATGTTCCCAGTCAGGAAGCCATGCATCATTAGTGATTAGATCACTCATCGGAATGAATGTGTGGCGTAACAGAAGATCAATGGGTAATTATTCTCGTTTAACAACAGTACCGTGATAAATTAAGAGCAATACATGTTATAATGGCTAGAAAATATATGTATAACTACTTATATAAGACATAAAACATAACATGTAAGAACAAATAGGTAATTACACAAACACACACACCTAACAACATATAATATTCTAAAGGAAATGGACAATAGACAATGAAGCTTTGTTTAAAGCTACGAATAGCAGAACGAGGGAGAATAGATGCAAACTGGAGACGCAAATGAGACATAGAGACATCAGGCAGAACTTTTTCACCGTTAGAGCTGTCAATAATTGGAACAGCTTAGATGCAGAAGTCTTTGAAACTAATTCGATTCAAAATTGTAAATGTAACTATGATAAAGGCATGAGAAATGAGTCATTGCATTAATATAAGAACTCTCGGAAGGCGGGGCCGGGAGCCGAGCTCGATTCTGTAAGTAGATCTAGGTAAGTACACACCACATATGGGAACAGATCATGAGTAATGTGAAACTCGATATATGTAGGTGGTCGTCATGGAGGGGGTGGACACGGGCCAGGACGACCTGGACACGGACCATGACGACCTGTTGTCATGGTAGGGGTGGACACGGGCCAGGCAGACCTGTGGTTGTCATGGTGGGGGTGGACACGGACCAGGACGACCTGGACACGGACCAGGACGACCTGGACACGGACCAGGACGACCTGGACACGGACCAGGAGGACCTGTGGTCGTAAAGGAGACACGACCATGCCATAAAAAGCAATATTTTAGTCGTGGTCTGAATATGTTTTCTGAGCGCATTATCTCTTGAACGTAATTGTGTACAGCGTTATCTGGTTAGGGATTAGACTAAACGCCAATATATATACAAACTTATAAAAGTAAACTGGGAGGACTATAAGAGTATACTGGGTGGAATATAAGAGTATACTGGGAGGAATATTAGAGTATACTGGAAGTTATACTTCTCAATAACCTCTGTTTCTCCTCTGATGACTGTGCGTGTGTAATAGGCATGACAAACCGTGATTTAAACTCATCTCCAATAAGCTAAAATCAGAGTTAAAATTTAATTTTGTAATTGCAATTATTATGATTCTGATCGGTCACCTAACATAAACATATCGAGCAATTTACATAAATTGTATAATTATAGTCAAATGTATGTCACATAAAATAATAAATATATTCTTGCCCGTCCAGGAAACAAATAGCCTGTAAGATCAAGATATTCCCTGAACCCATTTCAGGTATACTCAAGATATGACTCAAAACATCTGTACCAATCCTTCATGATTGATGTTATTAGAAAGCCTGAAAAAAGTATACTGCCTGCAAAGCCTGAAAAAAGTATACTGTCAGAAAAGACTGAAAAAAGTATACTGCCTGAAAAGCCTGAAAAAAAGTATACTGCCTGCAAAGCCTGAAAAAAGTATACTGCCTGAAAAGCCTGAAAAAAGTATACTGCCTGCAAAGCCTGAAAAAGTATACTGTCTGAAAAGCCTGAAAAAAAGTATACTGTCTGAAAAGCCTGAAAAAAAAGTATACTGCCTGAAAAGCCTGTAAAAAGTATACTGCCTGCAAAGCCTGAAAAAAGTATACTGTCTGAAAAGCCTGAAAAAAAAGTATACTGCCTGAAAAGCCTGTAAAAAGTATACTGCCTGCAAAGCCTGAAAAAAGTATACTGCCTGAAAAGCCTGAAAAAAGTATACTGCCTGAAAAGCCTAGAAAGGCTAAATATTTTACTAACATTCAAGAATTTGAAATATAACAAAGTAATTGAGGTACGAAGCTGATCATGTTTGAATATTTCTTTCAATTCTGGATTTACACACCAGGATTAATTCAGTCCTGATCTAATGAAAAGTGGAAGACTGTCCTTCTAAATTCTGTCAGACAGAATGTGAGCCAAATTCTCATGAAAATATCGGAAGTCTATTCCTCAAGTTTCCGATACCTTAAATTATTATATACGATCACGGTTATCATTGCGTCATTTTGCTACATGCAAATTTGTATTTGCTTCAGTCATACGTGTCTCGCGTCATGCAGGTCGGCGTTCAATCCCCGACCGTCCAAGTGGTTGGGCACTATTCCTTCTCCCCGTCCAGTCCCGAATCCTTATCCTGACCCCTTCCCAGTGCTATATAGTCGTAATGGCTTGGTGCTTTTCCCTTGATAATTCCCTCTCCCTTCCTCTTTGCCACACACGAGGCAGATATCCCACCAGTCACTTCCAGGAGCTTATAAAGCAAGATGATTATGTCTTCTTATAAGTTCCCAGTGCCAAAGAGGTTTAAGTAAAAGCTGAAGCGACTACGCCTATGTGAGGATCGGGACTCGTGCACGAGTGAGTGGTTTATCAGGCGTCGCCTCCCTACAGGGTCGCAGCTGGGGTGAGCTGCCGTACCCAAGAGACCTGACAGCATCCAGGGGCTTGTATCTCCTGCTGGTGTTGGGCGGAGGTGCAGGGTCAACACAGTCTCTGGTCCATGCAATGCCTGTTGAGTGTCCACGAAGAGCCCTTTGCTTTTATCTTTACATTATTAAGCAATGCCAATGTTATTCAGTGTCTGATGTTATTGTGGCATTACAAATAGGTCACTTTTATAATGCATTCCGAAGAAAGCAGAACAGGGAATATAATTCTACAGGCATTAGTTTGTCTAGAGTTAGCTTTTAGACAACTAACATCCCGAAATTGACAATCCTAAAAATAGTTAATATACAAATCAATATTTTGTTTCTTAAATATCCTATTTTCATGCTCCGATATACCACACATATATTTTTGCATTGAATCGATGAAAACTCTTGGGTTTGTGACGAGTTTCTTAGCTGGCATTTAATTATTTTTCCATTTTAGGCGTTGTAGCTGGACAGGTTAATACACGGCGCTCATATCAAGTGACATTTTTTTTTTTAATTTTGCTTCGAGGGACGAGTTTATTGGGCAGAGTTTATTGGTTCCTTCCCATCCTGTGAGTGGACACACCGCCATAGCAGCAAGTTCAACACTCCCCAATAGGAAGAAAACCCGCTGGGTTGTTCATCCTGGGACTTGTGACACATTCGTCTTTAAAGCTAATTTGGTGAAGCACTGTACCCACATCAGCTTTTTTTTTGTGCTGAAATACGAGAATGGAACATTAATATCCCGGATCTTTTCTACAATTCCATTATATTTTTAATAAATAACTGTAAATCTTATTTATGTCACGGCAGGGGTTGTGAACCTTTTTTGCCTCAATATTAAGACCATTATTATAATTTATATACAAGAACGAACCCATTACTTAACCCCGAGGAACGCCAATAATTCATACATAAAATTGATAGAGGACCAACCAATGCAACGGTAAGTCAATGGCTTAATTTCTACCCAAATTGACAAAGTCGTCCTGACGCTAATGACGTGGTAGCATGGTGGCTTCACCATCCTGGTTCAGTTGGTTGAGTGGCTGCGAGAACAGCCTTTTTTTCATGGTTACCAGGACCTGGTTAAGCCTGTTATTACCGACAATGGTAAGCACGTGTACAATGTAAGACACATCGACATAATTCTAAAATCACTTAAAGAGATTGGGCAAAGGTCATATTCTGCCTTGCATAAAAATCCTAAAGATTTTTTTCAGTCACATTATATTTTCTTCTGTTTAGATACTTGGTTGGATTCATTCACTTGGGTTGGACGGTAGAGCGACGGTCTCACTTCATGCAGGTCGGTGTTCAATCCCCGATCGTCCAAGTGGTTGGTTCACCATTTCCCCCCCCCCCCCCTCCCCCGTTCCTTCCCAACCCTTTATCTTGATCCCTTCCAATTGCTATATAATCGTAATGATATGGCACTTTCTCCCGATAATTCTCTTACCTTCACTTGGACCATCGGAGTCTCGAACCGGGGACCAGAAAATCGGAAGCCCGTTGTCCTGCCAACTATGAGCGCCATCAATAAGGAATGATCCCAGAGACATCTAACCGGTATCGCACTGAGACTTCAAGTCGTCTCAGGGGTGCTACTAAGTATGGAAGCGCTTAGGTTCACGTCTTAATCATATAATCACTGCCATACTCAGTGGTGTTCCTGTTAAGATTTAAAGTACCAGATGGATACCACTAAGTGATTGATTGATTGATGAAGATTAAGCCACCCAACAGGTGGCACGGGCATGAATAACCCGTAAGTGGTGGCCCTTTTGAGCCATTACCAGTATCAGTAGATGATACTGGAGATCTGCGGAGGTACGACTGCACCCTACGTGACGGGAGATGTCTCCCGTGACCACTAAGTGTATGGGATCCTTCCTTATTGTGGGCGCTCGTTGTATAGTTGGTAGAACTACGGCCTTCCACTTTTATGGTACCGGGTTCGAGGCCCTATGATAGTCCGAGTGAAAGGGAAGAGATCATCGTCTTCAGAACATCAGAAAGTTTTGAACACGTTGTAGAAAATGTCGAGAAGTGAAACGTCTATTTGTAGATAACTTTTTTTTGGCCAATAAAGGTTTACTCAAATCCAACAGAGATACAGAGGTTTATCGTGCTTATAAATGGGAAAATATTGGACAGGTGAGGTCAGAAGGTGAAGACGCAGTGAGGCGAGAGGTCAAGGATTAAGTAAATAGTAATATATATATTTAAGTATATACTTATCATTCCTCATAAAAATTAATCTAAAACATGGCAATATTAAACCCAAATATATCATCTTCCCTTGATTATTATCTCATGCTCATCAGAATCTCTAGTCCTTTTACCACATTATAAACATATTTATGCAAAAAAAACAAACTAAATTATCCTAAAATTAACAGATATTACTTTTAAATATCCTACACCATTTATCTTCAAGATTTGGATTACAAATGAAATAAATTCGTAACATTTAACCCTATCTAATTTTCACGAGGAATTGCTCCAGGTTTCTTAGTGTGATGGAAGCAAAGTTGAGTTTATCAGCACCGCAGGCGAGCTTAAGTTGGCGAATCTTCGCGTCTAAGTTCCCGGGTGTTTTATCTCGCTACAGTTTCTTGTAATTACTGCATAATGTTGTGTAATTCTCAGTTGTGGAGGCCTTCTTGTTATTGTTAATGCTGATGTTGATAATGTTGTTAATTGTTAATATTTTGCACGTACATACATACATGCATACATACATACATACATACATACATACATACATACATACATACATACATACATACATACATACATACATACATACATACATACATACATGTGGTGGAGGAAGTGATGTGGTGGAGGCTGACTCCATAAACAGTTTCAAAAGTAGATATGATAGAGCCCAGTAGGCTCAAGAACCTGTACACCAGTTGATTGACAGTTGAGAGGCGGGACCAAAGAGCCAAAGCTCAACCCCCGCAAGCACAATTAGGTGAGTACATACATAACTTGGACCCCAACAGTGGGTCCATCTATATATAGACAAATAGGACTTAAAAGGTAAGCCTTTTGGGTAGGAAGCTATATGCTATTATAGATAATCGACAGCTAATGAGGCAGGGCCCAAGGACTGACACTCGGTCCTTCTGGCCCATTAAGATATGGACAATTAGGTGAATACGCATACACTCACTGGCTGAGGATTACCAATGAACTTATCAGTGGAAAGGGACGGGAACTATCAGGGGGGAAAGTGCCAAGCCATTACGACTATATAACACTTGGAAGGGGTAAGGATAAAGATTTGGGATGGGACGGAGGAAAGGAATAGTAACCAACCAGTGTCACCGTCGGGTATCGAACGGCGACTTCTTGCCAAGGTTCAGACGAGTCCAAGTAGATGGACCAGAGGCAGTGATTTATTCCCCTAGAAACATCGTTAAACATTCTACCAGCGGAATGAACTTCATGAAATGACGCGCTTAAAAAAAAAAGCTAAAATGAAGAGAGGAATTACCTCTCATCTCAACAACTTGGAGTAGCAGAGCGGAAGGTTACAGCAAGACACTGCCAGCCAATGACCAGGTTATGCAATTCATGACTTAACGATCCTCATGCAGGATGCGTGTTGGCGAGGGATGGATGCGTCTGGGTTAGCAAATGAGTGTCTTTGACACTCATTCTGAACTCATTTTGGAACTTCACAGCAGAACTTCATTCTGTTTCTGTGTCTGAAACAATGACGACATTTCCCCCCTAAGTCACCCAGCAAAGGATTCAACAACACAGCCAGTATACAATATAATGGAAAGGGTAGTTCATTTTTGTTTGTTAAACCTCTCTCTCTCTAATATTGCTTAATTGGGGCCAAAAATCGATCTGCATATTATACGTGGAACTTAATAAGGGCAAGATGAAGCAACGGAGGATTTTATTTACCGGATTATTTACCGGATTTATAAAGTTTTTTTCATAAATCCGTGTATCGTATTGACGATTCACGGATCTCGAACATATATTCATTTCATCTCGAACATATATTCATTTCTTCTTGAACATATATTCATTTAATCTCGAACATATGTTCATTTCTTTAGTTTAGATTTGAGCTGATCATGACGCTCAGATCGTCTTTGTGTTTATACTTACTACTGTCATCTTTATACGCGAAATATATGGCAATTCAGTGTTAAATTGCATCTGCCAATCTTTTGTCAATTAAAAAAAAAAACATTAAAATCATACAATAGCGACTTCATGTTTTCCGAATGCTTCTAGTCCTCCTTGTGTCATTAGGAAATTAGCAAATGTTGCTTTTTAGTGATGTGTCTAAATTTTGTGTATGTATGATAACATATAAAAAGTTTCACACTTGGAGTTGGTTCCATTTATGAAGACCTTCTGTTCTCATTTGAAATACCTATGCTTTACTAAAATGTAAGATATTCTCTAAAATAACCCTTGCCTCTTCATTGCTAATCAGTGCCTCGAATGGTACTGTAACAAAGGCTTTGCTAAACTTAAGATAAATGATACTGAACAATGTCTCAATTGACTACTTCAAATATAGTGGAAAATAATGAAAACAAATATGTTAAACATGAAGTCGTTTAGTAAAGTTGTACAGTAAGTCATTTATTAATTATTATTATTAACATCTTTATTGACAAAATTAATTAAAACTTTGCCTAATCTGAGGATTTCGATTAAGTCTATGGGACGAATAGAACTTGCGGTTATTGATTCAATCAATTTTCCAACACTAAACATTAAATAATTGACCAATATTTTGATGTATGTGGACCTGACGGCTGAGTGGAGAGCGCTCGGGATTCGTAGTCCTAAGGTTCCGGGTTCGATCGCCGGGGGAGGCGGAAACAAATGGGCAGAGTTTCTTTCACCCTGATGTTCCTACAGTAAATAGGTACCTTGGAGTTAGACAGCTGCTACGGGCTGCTTCCTGGGGGGTGTGTATCAAAAAGGAGGCCTGGTGGAGGACCGGGCCGCGGGGACGCTAAGCCCCGAAATCATCTCAAGATGTGATATATCCCCCCCTAGTAATATGTTTTACGAAAATCAGGTAAGTTAAACCTGATTTCTTTATAATAACAATTCTCTAACTCTGAATTTAAATTTTATTATATATATAATAACTACATGGGTACATGTAAGTACAGTATATGGGAAGTACCGAGTTCCCATGTTAGATTTCTATGGTTAATAAGGATCTAACATAGGAATAATACCTGCTCAAGAAAGCAGGTATTAACCAATTCAAAAAAAAATCCTCAGACACACCATTCCCTGTCTTATTAGCACACTTTATTCTTTTTATAATAAACTCCATTATAATTTTTTCAAGTTCTTTTATAGCTGCATTGAAAACATCAAGTATACTCGTAAATAATAAAGTATAACCTGCTTTTATTATGTTTTGCCTTATTATTACCAAAAGAGAATAATATAACAAATGAAAATCATTTTGATGCCATGGGTGGGACTCGAACCAGCGTTCTGGTGAGTCCCAGACACCTGCCCTAACCGACGCAGTTCACAGAACGGAGGTTCGAGTCATCCCCATTACCTCAAAAAGATATCCATTGATACATCACGTCATTGTGATTTCATTGTAATATAACAAATAACGAAATAATACATTGTATTACATAAAGAAAAAACATTATAATTACAAGTATTACCAGGGTACTTTTAGCAAGTTTTCTCCACTGATCAAATAAAGCAACTTTACTATCCTCTGAACTCTAAAGTCACCATCAGTTAATCTCCAATCGTCCAGAGAGCCATTAATCAGCGGGCTAAGCTTGATCTCATAACAAGACAATGTTATACCACAGCGAAGGTCGGCGGGCGGTGATGAATGGTTTGTCGAGATGAGAGCTGCAATTCCCCGCTGCAGCTCTCCAATCCTTGCATCAATCCCCCATAGGATCTCCAATCAATACCATCAACCTCCGGCATCAGGATTGCAAACCCCAGCTGCCATAAGGACATCTGATGCTTCGCTATGTGGTACAAACACCACGTAAACATGTTCCTACACCACATATTACATCGCATTTGGACGTCACGAACGGACACATTTAAGCGTACTATAAATTATAGCGGTTCGCAAACATTCATGTTCTCTATGCGTTGGGTGATAGGCTAGGGTCGAACATTTTAGCATTTTAGTCTCTCGTTCCCTCCACCTCCCATTCTTCCCTTCTATCCCCTCTCATCGACACTGGTACTCTCAAACTATATATATATATATATATATATATATATATATATATATATATATATATATATATATATATATATATATATCTCAGGGGGTACTCGGGTCACTTCAGACCTCTTTCCACCCTTCCCCTATCTTACAGAAGAAGAAAAGAGATGTCAGCACTGAGGAGAAATGGCCGTCAGACCACTGGAACATTATCTAACGCAGACAGTTACAAACCCAATAAGATTTCTTGTGGGGCTTAACAGCGCAGAAAAAGTTGTTAAACACAACTGGCCATAATGAAGCCAAGATCCGAAGTCATAAATACTTCTCCAACCGCTTAAGAAGGACAGAAGCAAGTAACACTTATTGAACGCACTACATTTTATACGCAGTCCACTCTGGTGTAGAAATTGTGGTGGTTTGGAGAAATTTAAAAAATTCTTATTGATGACAATTTTGGGGGATTAATGAGCAAAGGCTGCGGTCGTCCAGGTTAATTTAACCTTTAAATCAATCCTATTTTTTTACGAAGAGGAAATCAGAAGAACGAGCTGGTATCTTTACTCATCGTCTGAGTCATGAGTGTTTATAAGGTGAGTCAATTAGTGTTTATACCTTATCACTAATAACGTATAAGGATTGCCAACATTTCCGAAATGCTAGGGATTTGTTTACCAGCTGGCTGGCCTGCGACAAACACATCAAACTGGTATCTTGTTATGCTTCCGTTATCTCAGAAGATAACCTGTTTTTACACTGTTTCCAGAATTTACGTCACAAACAAACAATATACATATAATTATATATATATATATATATATATATATATATATATATATATATATATATATATATATATATATATATATATATATACATTCTTCCTCTGCTTACTGATACTACATGAGCACGCTCTCTTTATTGACTGAACACATATGGTATAAAGTGGCCATTAATATGTTACCTCTGCTTCATTACCACGTGCTCATGAACACTGGATAATTAGAGATATGTTTACAATAACCCCTCGACGGACCTTACCATACAGGAGGAAAGAACGATTTGGCCAAACATAAAATCAACAACAGGAAGGGTTGCAGAATTAGGTGACGGACATATAGACTTAAGAATCGACTTAAGGCTTTAATCGACTTGAGAATGGTCCAGGACGGACCGAAACGTCGTCGTCACTTCATCTTCTGATGTGTGGTCTGGTCATCACTAAAGACCCAAATGGATGAAGGGTTGTAAACAGAACATCTTTACCGTACGAGCAGCAAGTAAGTGTAAAATATTAGATCAAGAAGGTGTAGAATCTAACTTAATAAAACGATTTTAAATGAAAATATGATAACCAATGTATTATACATCTAATGTAGGAACGAAGCCTGATCTTAGGCTCAGCTTAGGAAAGGGCATCGAAACTAGTCCAAACACATACACACACACACACACACTCTAGGCAGTAGAAATAGGAGTCCAGACACAGGATACAGAATAGGAGGTGAAGTACTTAATGAAACGAACAGAGAGAAAGATCTAGGAGTTGATATCACACCAAACCTGTCTCCTGAAGCCCACATAAAGAGAATAACGTCTGCGGCATATGCGAGGCTGGTTAACATCAGAACAGCGTTCAGAAACCTGTGTAAGGAATCATTCAGAATCTTGTACACCACATATGTAAGACCAATCCTGGAGTATGCGGCCCCAGCATGGAGCCCGTACCTTGTCAAGCACAAGACGAAGCTGGAAAAAGTTCAAAGGTATGCCACTAGACTAGTCCCAGAAGTAAGAGGCATGAGTTACGAGGAAAGGCTGCGGGAAATGCACCTTACGACACTGGAAGACAGAAGAGTAAGGGGAGACATGATCACAACCTATAAAATCCTCAGAGGAATCGACCGGGTAAACAAGGATGAACTATTCAACACTGGTGGGACGCGAACAAAGGGACACAGGTGGAAACTGAGTACCCACATGAGCCACAGAGACGTTAGAAGGAACTTTTTCAGTGTCAGAGTAGTAAACGGATGGAATGCATTAGGCAGTGATGTGGTGGAGGCTGACTCCATACACAGTTTTAAATGTAGATATGATAGAGCCCAATAGGCTCAGGAATCTGCACACCAGTTGATTGACAGTTGAGAGGCGGGACCAAAGAGCCAAAGCTCAACCCCCGCAAGCATAAATAGGTGAGTACAAATAGGTGAGTGCACACACACACACACACACACACACACACACACACACACACACACACACACACACACACACACACACACACACACACACACCCAACAACAGATGGCATTAAGATAAAATTTTAGTCTCGATCTACACCTAAATGCAGGCGACTAACGACCCTAATGCGTTTCAATAGCCTCTCGTAACGATTGATGAAAGAGTTTTTCTACCTCCTGCCTCGGTCAACTAAGCCCGCCAACCCACACCCTCCGCCTGGCAACTGAGGCTGGACCAGCTAAACGTCTTGTTGATGTGTTTATAGCTCTGTCCTCTTCCAGCAGGGGCTCAGCGGCTCCTGTTGGCTCGCTTCATGATCTGCTTATCAGATACAACCCGAATGTAGGTCGTTGCCACCCATGTCAAGAAAATTGGCGACTAGTGATGTGGGCCGTGTATCGTGAACAGCGAAATAGGATAATAGGTGTGTATATATATATATATATATATATATATATATATATATATATATATATATATATATATATATATATATATATATATATATATATATATATATGCGAACAAGCCTGAATGGTCCCCATATATTCATATATATATATATATATATATATATATATATATATATATATATATATATATGAATATATATATATATATATATATATATATATATATATATATATATATATATATATATATATATATATATGTATATGTATCTGTATATATATATATATATATATATATGTCGTACCTAGTAGCCAGAACGCACTTCTCAGCCTACTATGCAAGGCCCGATTTGCCTAATAAGCCAAGTTTTTATGAATTAATATATTTTCTCTATTTTTTTTCTTATGAAATGATAAAGCTACCAATTTCATTATGTATGAGGTAATTTTTTTTTATTAGAGTTAAAATTAACGTAGATATATGGCTGAACCTAACCAACCCTACCTAACCTAACCTAACCTATCTTTATAGGTTAGGTTAGATTAGGTAGCCGAAAAAGTTAGGTTAGGTTAGATTAGGTAGGTTAGGTAGTCGAAAAATAAATAATTCATGAAAACTTGGCTTATTAGGCAAATCGGGCCTTACATAGTAGGCTGAGAAGTGCGTTCTGGCTACTTGGTACGACATATATATATATATATATATATATATATATATATATATATATATATATATATATATATATATATATATATATATATATATATATATAAGCGCATTTCACAAGAATTTTGTTTAGAAAAAAAAAATATAACTTAAGGAAAACTCGCCTTATTAGGCAAATCGGGCCTTGCATAGTAGGCCAAGTAGTGCATTCTGGCTGTTAGGTACAACATACGCCTACGCCACTGTGTCACAGGATCCTTGTTGCACTTGACAATACAATCTGAGAAACCAATTTCTCTGGAGCGACATAGCGCTATGCATCGTGTTCAGCCTCACTAATGACTCCATAACTGCTGCATAGCGTCATTAGCACACAGCTCCGCTCTGGTTGGCTGGGCACGTAAACACACGCTACTCTGAAGAGTTAAGCTATGCATAATGTGTGGAAGAGAAGTGCATTAACTTGAGGAACGGAAGTGTATAGACGAGAAGAAGGGAAGTGTTTTAACGTGAGGAACTGAAGTGTGTGTACTTCAGGAAACATAGGTGGGTAGCAATTCATTAATTCGTGAGTACGTGACGTGAATAACGAAAGGAAAAACGTGGCATAGAGGAACGAATAACAGATAACTTGTTTAATATCCCTGACATGACAACGAGGTTGGCCTACGGGCTCACCATAGCCCGTGCTACTTGGAACAAAAACTTCCAAGTAGCGAATCTTAAACAACAACAACAACGACAACGAGGTCAATGCCACTCAGCGTACTGTAGTTCTTAATACAGCTTCAAATATACGATTAACTCTAATGACTCAAATAGGATTCGAACTTGCATTACCAGGGCTAACCCGACTTGTGACCCCCTTTATGTAAAGTCCAGGACTTATTTCCATCTTGCGGAAGATACACGTATTATATAGCCTCAATAGTTGCGAATATGTATATTTTCTGACGTAATAAGACCATGTATCACAGGAAGAAACTGCATTTATCCAAGATCTTAAATGCTGAATTGAACTTCACCATTGGTTTGGAGCTGAACTCTCCCCGAAGCAATCTCCGCCATTATACTAAGCCTGGCAAGGAACATTAGTAACGGATTAGAATTAACTAACGTATCTCCACACTCTATTATATGTGTAATTGTTAAAAACCACCTTTATGAATTGTTTATTTAACATTTTTTTTGTAGAATATTCTCACTGCTTTATGAACATGATAAAATATCTCGCGCTCCTCTCTGAAGTTGGTATATTATATTATTTTCTACAATTCACTATTCTGCAATTTCATGTGATCTTCAATCTTATGGAAAACCGAGATAGCTGGCACGAAATCTGTAAGTAAAATGTAGGAATCCCCGTGGCGCAGAGTGATAAAGTACTTGCTAGGCACTTCGCGAGCACTTTGGCCTGGGTTCGTATCCTGGCAGGTGGGATTGACTGGGCACCAGTCTTTACCTGTACGCCTCTGTTCATCCAGCAATGAATGGGTACCTGGTTGTTAAACGATTTGGCGGGTCGTATTCCGGAAGAAAAATTAAGATTAAGGATCTGCCCGAAACGCTATGCGTGCTAGTGGCTTTACAAGAATGTAAGAACTGTTGTATATATATATAAATCACTAAAAATATTTTTGAAGATGAGAGACGACCACACTGAACCACCTGTATTTACAGCTATCATGTAAATACCATCATATTTTACGGACTTGTGTTTTGTTCACGTGTTTCAAAAACTTAATATTTTCCAAATTACGTTCAATGGAAGAGAAAATGCCCAATATAACCTCAGATTCAGATCCAATCTCACTCTCTCGTAATTCTCTTCTTCACGATCTAATCTGTTGCCCAGTTTCATACAGTGCGACAAATTTAATGAAATTCCTCCCTACCATAGACAGGAAAACGCTTCCAGTGTTCAAGTCCAATCGCTTCCAGTGTTCAAGTCCAATCTTAAGCACAATTTGATAGAGTGACAAAGTTTATTTTCAACAGAAGTAGATATATCGAACAATTATATAAAAAGTTAAAATAATGACTGACTTTCACACTAACTCTTTATAGGACCCAGTGTATGCCTCTCGTAGCCAGTACCAGTACTGGTGCCTTGGGGAAGGTCTTCAGCCCTTATGAAGCCAAATTATTCTTCCCCCGGGGGGGGGGGGGTCTAATGAGCTTACATGAGTCGGTGGGTATTCATCGAGGCGCCCCCTGCTGTCCTTGATATATCTTTATTGCAGTGTGAACTTTGATGTCGTGGTGATGGCATAGCACCAGGGGACACCTCTCTTATCTTCTATGCAAATGATGTCGGTCATTGATGACGATATATATATATATATATATATATATATATATATATATATATATATATATATATATATATATATATATATATATATATATATATATATATATATATATTACAGATGGTGCACGTAATAAGCCAAGTTGCCTAACAAGCTGAATTTTCCTGAAGTATTACATTTTTTTACTATATGTTCTATAGTGAATTTTCCACAAGAAAAGCTTTTCTTGTAGAAAATATTTGAAAATATCGAAAAATCACTCTGCTCATTAGGCTAATCGGCCTTGCATACTAGGCCAAGTAGTGCTGTTCTGGTCATTGGGTACGATATATGTTATATATATATATATATATATATATATATATATATATATATATATATATATATATATATATATATATATATATATATATATATATATATATATTTCTATCCTAATTTATTACTCTCAGGATTAAGAAGAACAATCACTTAATGAAATTCTTGATAAGAAACTCTAGTTATTATTGAAGGGTTTATATTCTACATTCGTTTCGTTCCACTCTAGAACATCTTCAGGTAAGGAATGAACACACAAGGTGCAAATTTATCTTAAATTCACATATAGAATAGGTGAAGTTGTGTGGAGGAAGCTGAAGTAATCACACATGGGTGAAGAAATAGGGGAATAATGGGGATGGATGCCCATTAAACACTGGGTAAGGCGGTTGATGGGGGAGAATTGGGTAGAGATATCGTCGTTATCTGGTGCTGTATGGTGAGGTCTGGGTCTGAGCGTAGGTAAGGTACTGTATGGTGAGGTCTGGGTCTGAGCGTAGGTAAGGTACTGTATGGTGAGGTCTGGGTCTGAAAGTAGGCAAGGTGCTGTATGGTGAGGTCTGGGTCTGAGCGTAGGTAAGGTGCTGTATGGTGAGGTCTGGGTCTGAGCGTAGGCAAGATATCGAAGTCTTTACTCTGTATATCTAGAACGGATCTTTTTTCTCTTATGAGTATAGCTTTCAGTATTTGCAGTCTTCTCTGGTCAGTGGTGGATGCCAGGATTGTTGTATTATCTACCAGCATGTTCCTAGTGAGTGTTGTGTTGTGTACACTTAGCATATGGTTCCTAGGGGCACCAGCCTGTAGACGGCAGGTCAGCCTTCTCGAAAGCTTTGTGCTGGTCATATCAATATCGAAGACGATATCCTTCATAGGGGCATGTAAAGAAGAGAAAGTTAATCCCAGGGAATTGAAAAATTCCCTTAGAAAAAGAGATTGTGTAAGTTTAATTTACATTTTCTAGAAAGGCGAAGATTTAGAGGAGAAGTGAATGAAGTGTACAAGTAGATATTTAAAAGGTACTAATAATATCAACACAAAATTGAACACGAAACAATGCATAAGTTTAGATTTAGGAAAGACCTGGGCTTGGAAACAGGATTGTTGAAATGAGGAGCAGACTATCGGGTAACATAATAAAAATGAGTTCAATTGATTGTTTTTTTACGTTTGAATGATTGTTTGGGTGGATATAAATAGCAGCTGCTTCACACGGGCCAATTTCCTCTATGATCATGATCTTAACAATAAATAATACGTTTTCGTACCCAAAGGGTTAAAAGTGTACTCTTGAAGGTAAGTCATCTGTCAAAAGGTAAATTTACATATTAATCCAGGTAATAACCTCATCTCCAACAGATCCGAATATTTGCCATACTGTCGATAGCTCCTTCGACGAATCAATATCATAATGCCGCCTAGATGAGCACATCGGAACGAATACTGAACCCTTAAATCGAGAGGAGACTCATTGTTTAAAGCAGACTTCGTCCAGCCCCGGCGTCTGTCTCTGACTAGAAATAAGAAACTTGTACGTGTATCCCCAGCAGATCTAGGCTCTCCATAAACATAATTTCACGAGGTCAAGACGAGGAAAACCAATATAACCCAAACCAAACGTTAGTGCATTTTTGACCGGCGATGCTGCACGTGATTTGCTGCTGTTCCGCTGTCCTACAAAATTACAAAACTGAAAAACGAATACTTCATTCAAAGCCAGACAACTATCATCTGATCGCATATTGTCTGACCTCACAGAGGGCCAGAGGCCAGATTCATGAAGCAGTTACGCAAGCACTTACGAACCTGTACATCTTTTCTCAATCTTTGGCGGCTTTGTTTACAATTATTAAACAGTTAATGAGCTCCGAAGCACCAAGAAGCTGTTTATAATAATACCAACAGTTGATTGGGAAGTTTTCATGTTTGTAAACTGTTTAATAAATGTAACCAAAGCTGTCAAAGATTGAGGAAAGATGTACACGTTCGTAAGTACTTGCGTAACTGCTTCGTGAATCTTGCCCCGGGTCATACATGCATCACCCAAGCCCACCAAGGCTCTTAACCCTTAAGCTGCTACAGCCTTAAGAATGCTGCACCATCTGCACCTCGGCTGGCCCGCTGAGCGGATGCATTAATTTCCGTGGAGTTGAGTTTCGCATGCGTCCGGGAACCGACATTTTAATAATTTTACAAACTATTGCGTAAAACTGATCGAAAAGAAAACTTCGATGCAATAATAAACTCTCGTTAACTGAGGAAAAAGACAATCAGATCTTCGAGAAAAACAAAAGCCTTAAAGAAATCCAAAGATGTCTTAACTTGGTCTGCCTTTGCAGGGAGATTTACATGCCATTAGAAACGACCTTTCCTGTAGAGGTCAAGTATGGGTAATAGACGGTCCTGTAGAGGTAAGTGAGTTATGTATAATAGAGGATATAGAATCTTTTTTAATTTAACGTTTACACAATTCAGCTAAGCGTTGAACTCTGTATGTCTATATATTTGTTAGATATTCCTACAATGGGCGGTACGGTGAACGGGCAAAATACAATCTACGAGCGATGAACACAACGTGCAGTGCTCTCTAAGTGGTTGGACCGTCCTCAAGTGGTTGGGCACTATTCCTTCCCCGCCGTTCCATCCCAAATCTTTATCCTGTCCCCCTTCCCAGGGCTATATAGTTGTTTGGGCTTGACGCTTTCTCCTGATAGTTCCCTTCCCTCTTAATCACTTGCTGGGATGGATGTGTGTGTATGTATTCTCATCCATTTGTGCCTGGAGGGTCCAGCTTCAGCCGTTGGTGAGGTAATGCATTGACTAATGACTTGAAATTCCCCTATTTTATGTACTATTAGAATTGCGAATAGAGGTGGTTACAACTTGTCATCAAATTCAAAACATTTTCGCAATTCGACGGCACATCAAACTTCATTTACTCTCTCTTATTTGATTAGTATTCACTGGCCAACATTTCTACCCTTTTGATCACTTTAATTAGTTTATGTCTCTTGTGTTTTTTGACTCAATAAGTCCAACTCTTTCAACCAATCATCGTGCCCGTCTCTTATAATACTCTGGGTGAGCCTCGTTGCAAACGTTTTTTAATAGTTTAAGTTTTCTTTTTAGAGGAAAACAAGAAAGTTCCAGCACGTGGCTGTATGGTGCAGGTGAAGACCCAATATTATGAATGCCTTGTTTATGTTCTTGAATGAAAAAACGGTTTACACACGACTCCCAACTGATGACGTTCGAACACTTCCGGAACAAATGCTTCACTGACGACTTTTGTTCGAACGACAACGCTGTAAATGCTTCACCCGCGTAATACAAATACAAATAATCGCCAACAAAACCTAAACACCTAATCTAACCTATACCTATATATTTGCACAAATATGTTAATATATTATAATATTAATTTATATTTGAGAAAATTCTCGTTTTGGATGAACAGCATGTTAACATTTATGAATGTGTCTCTGCAGTCGACCGCTGGATGTAATGAACTTAAGTCGAGGACGGGATGCAGGGTTTCGGACGAGGGAAGCGAGAGGGAGGGTTGACTTCTGTTGCTCAGGTCGTTAACGTGTTAGCTAAGTTGACCAGACCACACACTAGAAGGTGAAGGGACGACGACGTTTCGGTCCGTCCTGGACCATTCTCAAGTCGATCTTCTAGTGTGTGGTCTGGTCAACATAATTTAGCCACGTTATTGTGACTCATCGCGTGTTAGCTAAGGTTAGTGAATGTTACGTTGTGATGAGCGACGGGTACGTCTAAAATATATCAGACTTGGACGTCTGATTGAATGTAGCAGACGTCTATTCTTCCCACTGTTGCTGGATTGCAGCTTTATGGGTTTAATCACAGTGGATCTGAATGCTATAGTTGTGACGAATAGTTTGGGGGACGTCATCACTTGTTTGTTTACACTTTCGTGTTATGAAACTTGAATTAAACCGCGACAGAAAACGCTGCTACTGTTTTACTTAGTTAAATGTTGACTCTGGAGATTTCAGTGTTTTATTGGAAAATTTAATGGAAATACTTGTCGAAGACAGACCGCAACAGCGGTAGCAACATATTCTTGTCCGCATTCCTTCGGACAAATCCTTCTGTCCGTGAATCCTTCGTTCAGTGTTTCTTGTTTTGTAAATATTTACGACGTTGTGTAAGATTTGTGAGTGCGAGCATGTCGCAGGCGGTGTTGCGTGAGTGTAACTTCATTCGGCGAAGTACTCGAGCGCCCTCACCCTTCCAAGTATAAGGTAAGGAGCTCCTCGATCCTCAAGCGTCATCTAAGCTGTTTATACACACTGATTGTGGTATATATTAGTATCACTATATATATAGTGATAATAATTGCGGTGTTTATATTGTATTTACAATATATGATTATTGAAATTTAGATGAATAATTCCTAATGAATAATTCCCTTTCATACCATTGCAGGTAAGAGATTTTTAAGGAGCAGAAATCCACCAATTTTGAGGTAAGTTTTCTTGTCCATCAGTTTCTCTAGCTACAATTTACAACGCTAACAAACCCTGGGTTCGTAATTTTGTAACGAGTTATAATTACGAGTTATAATTAATTGTCGAAAATTGAGAACAAGCATGCAGGATACCCTTAGTGTGGTGCGATAACAGCTTCTAGAACTCTTAGTTTCAAAGCCTCGTTGTGATTTAAGACCAGTAAGAAACGGATTGTCTAATCATCATTTGACAAATAGTTTGCGTTCGTATCCACTGCTTGACATTCATTCTTGTTCACAAGGTGGCTTAGTGGGGTCAAAAACTGTATTTGAGGAATTTGAAGAAGTGATGAAAATTGAAATTATGTTAGTTTGATTTCTTCGCTTGCTTTGACCAAAAAAACTAACTATTTTAGAATTTATGGATCACGGTATAGTATTCGAGGCACATGGGACTATTTGCGTACAACAATGATAGTTGGCTTCGTAAAGGTGCAAACGATTTATTGTGTAGATGAAATTTCAGATTTTGACGAACATATAAATTGTGACACTAACTCTCCACATATGTCAGTTGCTTAATTTAGAACCTGTACTTGAGGTCGATCTCGAACCCATTGTTGATGTGACGACTTATATTGAATTTTGTAACTAGCTCATCAAGATTGTAACTTGCTTAGCTAAATGAATTGTGGGGTTCAGTCCCTGAGCCCATTATGTGCCTCTGTAACCCTTTCCACTACCACCCACAAGATGGGTATGGGGTGCATAATAAATGAACTAAACTAACTACTAGTGAAGAATTGTCTGACGTTGTGTAGAATTGTCTCTCCCCTCCAGCATGTCCATTTGCTACAAGAGCCCACCCGCCAAACACACACCGAAACTACGACGTTGGTACAACGTTCGAACAAGTTTTAACACCTAACCAGTTATAACAACCAATATAGCAAGTTGTAACAACGTTCTAATACGTCATAAACACGTTAAGCCAAGATGTAACAACTTTATTACAAGTTGTAACAAGCGGAAAATAGAGACAGTTTCGGTTTGTGTTTCCAGGGGCATCAGTTCCCTTTCCCTGCCCCACTTCCTAACTTGCCAATCAGCTTCCATCTTTCCCTTCACAACAAAAGTCCTTCTCGATCACCCTTCCCACACTCTCCATACCCATTAAAGCTTACCCATCTATACCCCGTGACCACCCATCTTGATTCACCACTAGACCAGCCCTACCTACCCCCTATCCGTCCCCATTCACCTGTTACTCTCCCAGACAAACCACTCCCAGGCCACACCTCCTTCCTCACCTAACCACCAGCTGACCAGAGGCAGGGGTTTGGAGGGGTTAACTACCCCCCTCACCCCCTCGACCTGTCCTCGTGTAAACAAGTTATCGCTATCTCGCCCGTCACTTTGATAAATATTCGAATTGTTTAACCACGATGACTAATGAAGATATAATAGAAATATTATGCAAAATTTATGAACGGAAATAATTACTGTGTGTATATGGTTGTATTGGGAGAGGTGAGGGGAATGTATATATGTATATATATATATATTCCTTTGGCGTACAGACGTACCTTGACGTACAGGCACGTCCAGACGTCCAGATGGATCTTGTGAGTGAATTTTGCACCTTTAAAGTGTTGACCAAACCACACACTAGAAAGTGAAGGGACGACGACGTTTCGGTCCGTCCTGGACCATTCTCAAGACAGTCGACTTGAGAATGGTCCAGGACGGACCGAAACGTCGTCGTCCCTTCACCTTCTAGTGTGTGTGGTCTGGTCAACATATTTCAGCCACGTTATTGTGACTCCTCGTCTGCACCTTCACAGTGTTTCCAAACATGGAAGAAGCTGTGACTAGGTGAAACATCTATCACTCCGTGCAATAAATCACACCTGACTACCTGAGTCTGGTGTGTGGAGAGGCTGACGTTGCTCTGGCAATGCTCACGAGGTCTCAGTAGCACAGTTGGGTTCGTTCTCGACTCATAATCCGGAATCTCGGGTTCGAATCCTGGGAAAGGGAAGGAGGGAATAATCAGGGTAAAGCGCCAAGCCATTGCGACTATCTATCTATATATATATATATATATATATATATATATATATATATATATATATATATATATATATATATATATATATATATATATATATATATATATATATAGCCCTAGGAAGGGGTCAGGATGAGGGATTTGGGATGTCTGGGTTAAATTTCCTATCGTCTAATGCTTCTGTTCACCTATCAGTAAATATGGACCAGGGAGTAAAAAAAAAATGTTGTTGCATCTTAGGAAGCGTCCGTAAAGGGGTAACCTCGATAAACCTCACGTTTATATATACACACACAGGCTGTCTGTCCCTGACACAAAGGAATGATATCACCAGTGCTTTGACATCATTTATTATGAGGCAAATATATTCAAAAAATATTTATACTCGGCGATTTATATAAGTATGTCAAAAGTATATGTAAAAATAATCACTCAAATATGTGATTCAGTTGTGCGTCAATATTCGCTAAGGACAGAAAGCAAAAAATTTGAGCACTTATATTAAAACACATATTCAGTGTGAAGTTCAAAATTTAGTATTACACGAAATGAAATTTTCCCTTCTTTTTTCCACGAGTGGATACTTCCACACATATATCACGGTACTGTGATTCTGGGTAAGAGTGACGAGAGTGCAAGGTAGGGAACATCATTACCTGCCCCAGAGTGACATCGAGTGCCATGGAGGGCTCTGGTTGTGGGAACCAGTTTGGTATAGGTTATCTTGAGGTTATCTTGAGATGATTTCGGGGCTTTAGTGTCCCCGCGGCCCGGTCCTCGACCAGGCCTCCACCCCCAGGAAGCAGCCGTGACAGCTGACTAACTCCCAGGTACCTATTTACTGCTAGGTAACAGGGGCATTCAGGGTGAAAGAAACTTTGCCCATTTGTTTCTGCCTCGTGCGGGAATCGAACCCGCGCCACAGAATTACGAGTCCTGCGCGCTATCCACCAGGCTACGAGGCCCCTAACCTCGTAGCCTAACCTAAGGTTTGGTACCTTCCAAACGCCTTCTAAGTTCAATAGATCTTATGATCATAACACTCTAATTCGAGGCCTGGTGCCACCATGCATAACACTCTGGAATGTGCTGTCGCTTACCACACAACTGCTCTTTAAGACATAGTAACTAACCCTTTTGACACCAAAGTGGCTACGGAAGAGAGGCATCAGGTGTAAGGAAACATCCCCGTTACTCCTGAACCTGCATGTTGTTGTATTGGTGTACCTGTAATCACTAAATTGCTGTCACCACCTTCGTTTTTAAGGACTTGATCACTTAATTTCTTTTGATGATTTCTGGTCACGAAGAAAACCCGTCCAAATGGGTCAATGATATTTTTAATTACCATAGATGCCGTGGTAATTAAACTCGACTAGCACACTATGGCCCTTTACCCTTAGGACCAAAGGGGGAAGAGAAGGGAGCAGAAGGCCCCATTGTACACTGTCAAATATATAACGCTCATCAGAACTCTTAACCCCATGAGTGCGGCTATTAAAATATGATCATATAAAATATTATTATTTTTTCACCACCCAGTAATGATCTTGAATGTTTCTTTAATAGTTTATCACTTGTTTTCATTCATTTCCTATAGTAAGTTTGGTTTTACTATAGTTGTTTTTACTATAGTTGTTCTTACTATAGTTGTTCTTACTATAGTTGTTCTTACTATAGTTGTTTTTACTATAGTTGTTCTTACTATAGTTGTTCTTACTATAGTTGTTTTTACTATAGTTGTTTTTACTATAGTTGTTCTTACTATAGTTGTTCTTACTATAGTTGTTCTTACTATAGTTGTTTTTACTATAGTTGTTTTTACTATAGTTGTTTTTACTATAGTTGTTTTTACTATAGTTGTTTTCACTATAGTTTGGTTGTGTTTACTGTTGTATATATATACTATCACCTCCAGTCACACGCTGCCTATGTGTCTCGCTGGTCCCAGGACGAAGGGATGCAGGTAGGATATTGCACACTCTGGGAACCGCAATATCAATACTGGTGAGGCCCCACTTGATGCACAGGACACTGCGTGGTTCTAAGGGCGAAATGTAATAAGACTTTCAGGCAAATCCGGTGTAACGTGATTGTTTGATTATTTTGTAACGCGGGTAAAATCCAATGAAAGGTTTTGTGACACAGAAAAATGTCTAAAATGAATCCAATTTACTTGGATTTTTTCCATTATATGATTGGTTTGGATATTAGTTTTGGTATAGCATATATTTTAGATATACCAATATGGGTGATAAATACAGCAAAGAAATGACACTAAAGCTCTTGTTCATAATGAAAAGAAGTTTCAGACACCATGTCTGCTGAAATCCTCACACACCCCCGTGACCATAGGAGGCTGAAACCGACTAAACACACGTAGCCAATTATATTCGTGAGCTTGTCCAGTTGATTAACACTCAGATGCAATTGACATCAAGCATTCATCTGTCTGATGGGCCTCCTTTCGCCCCTAAGGGAAGGTACCCGTCTTGTAAAGGCTCCTATCACTTGCTTCAGCTAAGTTTTAGTATACCTGTGAAGACCAAACCTTCACAGGTATACTAAACCTGTGAAGGTTTAGTATACCTGTCTTCAAACCAGAAGATGAGGAGATGATGATGTTTCGGTCCGTCCTGTACTATTATGAAGTCGATTGTGGTGGGAGCGAGGTTACTGTTGTTGTTGTTTTTAGATTCAGCTACTCGGAACATAAAAAGTAGCACGGGCTATGGTGAGCCCGTAGTGAACTTACCTGGCACAGGAGAGGGGCTGTGTGTACTGAGCGAAGGAGATACGGGCATTAAGGCAAGAGAGAGAGGTGAGGAGAAGGAAATTCCTAGGGGAAGGTAAGAGCAAGGTAGGGATGGGCTTGGTGTGATAATGGGGTGTTAGAAGAGGGTAATAACGGGTATAAGGAATATGAGAAACAGAGTAGAAAGAGAAAAAATGAAAAAAAGGATGGGTAGGCTTATGTTAGGTCACGTTTGTTAGAAATGTTAGTTCCTTAGTATAAGGAACTGAGGTTGCTCCTTAGTGTACCTGTGTTCACTGTACCATGTGAATTGGATATGTTAAGTTGTTGATGAAATGTTGAAAGAATAATGTAAATACATGTAAAAATATAAAGTGAAAGGTAAATGTAAAGTGATCAAGTGCTCCTTCACCTTCTAGATCAGAGATTTCCAACCTTTTCAACTCGTGACACACTGATCAAGGTTCTGAAATTCTCAAGACACATCATAAATTGGGTAAGGAAAGACTTTTAGTGTTTTCCTCCACCCCCTTTTTGAGTGGTATGACCTGAACTGTGAACTTGAGTGGTATTTCCCAGGAATGAATTCCATCATCTCCTTTTTGCTGTCTTGCCTTTCCACGCTTCTCTCTCCTACGTAGGAAAGTCTCTCATCATGATGTAGTCTCCACGTCTGTAATCTTCCTCTCTTCTTCAAGTTTTCTTCGTGCAACCAATTCCAGTGTGTGTGTATATTTATATATTATATATATGTACATATATATATATATATTATTTGTATTCACATACTAAAGGGGGGCAACCAGCTGGACATGTTAAAGTCTCAGTCTTTTCTCCTCTCGCCACCCCCTAGTGTCTGCGGCTCCTGATGGAGGAGTTCCCACAGAACAGTAACTTCTCCAGTTGTATAGGGCCTCGTTGAGAACCTACGGCAGATTCGGTTTTACAGCTTTCGGTAGATGCATCTTGCACACGACCAAACTACGACGTTGCTACAATGTTCGAACGAGTTTTAACACCTGGGAAGTTGTAATAACGTTCTAATACATCATAAAAACGTTATGACAAGATGTAGTAACTTTATTACAAGTTGTAACGAGCGGAAACTAAGGACAGTTTCGTTTTGTGTCTGCAGGGAGGTTGACCTGCACAAACAGGTTCAGTTTCGACTGTTTCTGTAACTTGACGTTGGGGAATGTATTGATAATGGATTTTGAATGGCTCAAGATCATCCTTCCATTAGCTGCCTCTTACGTGTGTGCCGCAGCCTCGGTGTTTGCCGCAGCTTGTAGTCACAGCTGCGGCCGCGTCGACTCTCCCTCAAAATATACACAACAAAGGAGACATTTGCTGTAGCGAAGAAGTTCCACACCGAAATGGGAATATGAATGCGTGGTTTTTAAAAAGTTAACAAACGTATTATTTACATAGTGACGCCCCTGTTAGGTCTGGCCACTAACTGGGTGGGTGAGCACATAATCACAGTGACTGTCTTGACTTAAGCAGAAGCTGGGTTAGTCTTTGTGCTGTCAGTTTAATCATCGCTCCAGTGGAAGACTTCTCCAGTCACCGATCTACGACACTAAAAAAAATTACTAAATGCTTCTGTATTCCATAGAATTCCGAGAACAGGGAATTAAATTAATTCTCGGAAGAGGCCATTGATGCAACGCAGAAAATGCTTCTGAGAACAAATAATCGTTTACGAGTTCATATGGTCGTAAATATACGAGTTTTTTGCAGCTGATCGTAAATATTCTGTTTTGGTTTCCTCGTAAATGACCCGACACGAACCATTGGGCTTATGGCGCCACGGTGCCCGTTTTGATATTGTAAGGGCAGAGGAGGTGCTCATGGGGGCGGTCATGGGGGGGGGGGGGAAATTGGTGATGGGGGAGGTTGGGGTAGGCGTCTTATGGGCGTAAATAGAGTGCTTATGGGTGGTATGATAAAGAAATTGATGATCCGGATTTTACTGTGTTGATTAATACACACATATATATATGTAGGGGAAACAGTCGAAAGTACCACAGTGCTTTGACTATATACATACACACATATATGTGTGTGTGTAAATCACGAAAAATAAACACGTGACTAAAAATGTGACAGTGTCAGACCACGGAGGAAGAACTGAAACAGGAATTTCATTAAGTACTTTCGTATATTAATAAATCTTCAGAAGGAATAGGAATCATTCCTATTCCTTCTGAAGATGTATTAATATACGAAAGTACTTAAGGAAATTCCTGTTTCAATCTTCCTCTGTGATCTGACACTGTCACATTTTTAATCACGTGTTTATTTTTCGTGATTTACACACACACACACACACACACACATTATATATATATATATATATATATATATATATATATATATATATATATATATATATATATATATATGTGTGTGTACTGTATATATAAAATTTAAGGTGATATTTTCAAATAGCTGGAGAAAATATAAAGCATTTTATGTTCGTAAAAACACTACTATTCTTAGCTTTCTGAACATAATAGTTTTTAAGAGTTGGTTGAGATTAATTTTTTTTTATTAAATATAAACATTATTTTTCTGATTAATAGCTGCGATAACAAGCTTGAGCATACGAGTGCAGAGTCACGCGCCTCGAATATTAATCCCTGCCAGAGTAACAGCTTATAATAGCACACTGTCAAACGCTTTAATCATCAACATTCAAACGACCGCAGTGTTGACCCTTCCCAGCGGGGAGCTTCCCTGATAGATTACTACATCAACCAAAATGCCCTCGCCATTTGCTGCTCCCAGTGAATAGGTGCCCAGGACTTAAAGTACCGAGCACGTCGTAATGTTTACGATGCCAACCACGGGAATGCTCATACGACCTTTTGGCTGATTTGCTAGTTTTCCGGCAAAAACTAAAATCTTGGTTATCCTGCAAATTTCTTGCGGGCTATTCATTCCCGTGCCATCTCCTGGGGGTGGCTTCAGTCTTTATCAATCTTCCAGTTTCGTGTTTCACAAGAAACGTCATATCAGTCAGCCATCTTTGTTATTATGAGCGAGTTGTTGTGTGGAGTGGCGTCGGTCCGTTAAAGGAGCTCAGTAGATTACTCTGTCGTCAACCATTTGTCACCCCAGATGGCGTAGAAGATATAGTGAGGTGGTCGACTGATGGCATCCTTCCCCCGCCACACTACCTCAGCTCGGGAACCTGTATTCTGTATGCTCTACGTCTATAGAGATCAGGTGGATTTGGTCTATTTCATACAGTCGTTGCCCCCAGAGATCAGGTGGACTTGGTCTATCTCATACAGTCGTCGCCTCCAGAGATCAGGTGGATTTGGTCTATTTCATACTGTCGTTGCCCCCAGAGATCAGGTGGACTTGGTCTATCTCATACAGTCGTCGCCCCCCAGAGATCAGGTGGATTTGGTCTATTTCATACAGTCGTCGCCCCCAGAGATCAGGTGGACTTGGTCTATCTCATACAGTCGTCGCCCCCTAGAGATCAGGTGGACTTGGTCTATTTCATACAGTCGTCGCCCCCCAGAGATCAGGTGGATTTGGTCTATCTCATACAGTCGTCGCCCCCAGAGATCAGGTGGACTTGGTCTATCTCATACAGTCGTCGCCCCCAGAGATCAGGTGGACTCTGTAGTCGTACTGATTTGGTGATTTCTGCTGATAATTACCAATTTGGTTTATATTACACAGCCGTCGACACCAGAGATTAGGAACTCGCCTAGTTGTATTTGTGGGGAATTAGTCATAGCTAATTGGATCCCACCTCTCAACATTTAATGGACTGGTGTATGGGTTCCAGAGCCTATTGGACTCTATCAATCAACAATTACAACTGTGTATTGAGTCTGCTTCTGCTAATTGACTTCTTAGCGCATTCCAGTTGTTAACTACTCTGACACGAAAATTCTTTTTAATACCTCTGTGGTTCATTTGGGTACGAATTAGGGAGAGGGAGCGCTCTTTGACCAATACATCAATTTGGCTTAAGGCATTGTATTTTGTTTCTTGTCGAAGCAAGGGTTGTTCTTTGATCATTTTCTTAGGTGGGAAAGGTGGGACAGTAATTTGGAAAGGGGTGACCTCCAATGGGGCAGGAGAGTGTCGATATTGTCTTATATCTGTGAATTTACTTTAGTTCTGAATGAAGTTCAAGACTAGAGTATACTTGCTTGTTGGCCAGTTAGGTATTGTGGTGGTTTTAATTACCCTCCGAAGGTTATTAGATTTGATCGATTTTAAAAACCAAATGCCAGAAAATAATACAACTATAAACTGAAATGATTAATACAACGTATATGAATCTTGGGTCCAGAGTTGGTATTGTCCAAATCTACATATCGGACAGATATTGACTCCAACAGCTGCAGTGTTCCAACCAATTTCACAATAAACCAGTTTTGGTTCCTGGTTAGTAATTGTTATTTCTGACAACTTATGCCTCTATAGAAATTATTATTGTTCCCCCTACTCAAACTTAGCTTTTTGACATCTGGTTCAGCCAACTTAGGGGAAGACGCCTTGAAGATACCTGAAGGGTGTCAACTTGTGAAGCAGTGTGTGTGTCGCTGCTCTAGCCAAGGATTCTAGGAGCCAGCCTTAACGTATGGTAAAGAGTTCTTCCCTAAGTTGCCTGAAGAAAATGTCAAAGCAAAGTTTGAGGGAAATAACAGCCATTTTCTGTACTTCGAAGGGATAAACACTCAGAAAATAGCATTTTGTGTTTTCGAACAAAAACAAACTGAAAAAGCTATTTTCTGTTTTTGATAAAATAAAAACCTGAAAATGCAATTTTTGTTTATGAAAAAATAAATAATAACTTAAAATACTATTTCCTGTTTTAGAAAAAAAAAATGGAAAATTTTATTGTCTGAACAAAATATGATTTTCCGAAAAAAAATCTTTTATATTTCTGAACAAAAAATAAAACTTAAAAAATAGTTCACGTTCTGGCCTCATATTTATCAAGTATTTACACAGCCATTCACGAAACCTGTATATCTTTAATCATAACAATCTTGTTTACATTTATTAAATTATTTATGAGCCCCGAAGCGCTACGAGGTTGTTTATAATAATAACCTTAAGTTGTGAGCTTTAAAAACTTATAACCTGTTTAATGAATGGCAACACAACTTCCATAACTGAGGTAAGATGTACGGCTTTCGTAAATTGACGTGCAAATACTTGGTGAATCCTAACTTAAAAAACAAAAAGGAGACGTAAATTGTTTATCACCTTGCTTGGTGGGATATCGTATCGGCCAGCAATTTTGCACATTTTATTCACAGATAGCAGGAAGCCTAATGGACCATAACATGGAGATAATGGAGATCTAATGGTCCATAACATGGAGATAATGGAGATCTAATGGTCCATAACATGGAGATAATGGAGATCTAATGGTCCATAACATGGAGATAATGGAGATCTAATGGTCCATAACATGGAGGTAATGGAGATCTAATGGTCCATAACATGGAGATAATGGAGATCTAATGGTCCATAACATGGAGATAATGGAGATCTAATGGACCATAACATGGAGATAATGGAGACCTAATGGACCATAACATGGAGATAATGGAGATCTAATGGTCCATAACAATAGATCTAATAGTCCATAACAGGTCTCTGTTATGTGGTGCTTTATGGTCTATCTTCTAAATAATCTCCTAAATATTTTAGACAGGATGAGAAAATTCACTTTATTTGTAAATAGATTTATGTCCATATTTGACATTTACTAGTAAGACATACACTGGTTGATACAAAAAAATGCCTAAAGATTATGGATCTCTTGAAGCTCCTCCGCTTCCGGACAGGAACCGAGGAATACTTTACTAGTAATGTATTTTAACGTTTCCTTAGCTAATTGGTAACGAAATGCAATGCAGCTTACGATTTCATTCTTCGACATTTAATTTTAATCTAAGTGGCTTCTTACTTTAATCTTTCTAAGTAGCAATATGGTTACTAAAGCAGAGTGGTTACTGTACGGGGAGAGTTACAGAAGAAGCAGTACTACCATGACCCCAGTACTGGCATGGTTACCTGCATGTTTCTGACCCAAGTACTGTGGTATTTGGCCTCTGGTTCTGACCTCAGCACCGTGATACTTGTCTGTTTCTGACCCCAGCACCGTGATACTTGCCTGTTTCTGACCTCAGCACCGTGATACTTGCCTGTTTCTGACCCTAGCACCGTGATACTTGCCTGTTTCTGACCCTAGCACCGTGATACTTGCCTGTTTCTGACCCCAGCACCGTGATACTTGCCTGTTTCTGACCCCAGCACCGTGATACTTGCCTGTTTCTGACCCTAGCACCGTGATACTTGCCTGTTTCTGACCCTAGCACCGTGATACTTGCCTGTTTCTGACCCTAGCACCGTGATACTTGCCTGTTTCTGACCCTAGCACCGTGATACTTGCCTGTTTCTGACCTCAGCACCGTGATACTTGCCTGTTTCTGACCCTAGCACCGTGATACTTGCCTGTTTCTGACCCCAGCACCGTGATACTTGCCTGTTTCTGACCCTAGCACCGTGATACTTGCCTGTTTCTGACCTCAGCACCGTGATACTTGCCTGTTTCTGACCTCAGCACCGTGATACTTGCCTGTTTCTGACCTCAGCACCGTGATACTTGCCTGTTTCTGACCCCAGCACCGTGATACTTGCCTGTTTCTGACCTCAGCACCGTGATACTTGCCTGTTTCTGACCCCAGCACCGTGATACTTGCCTGTTTCTGACCCTAGCACCGTGATACTTGCCTGTTTCTGACCTCAGCACCGTGATACTTGCCTGTTTCTGACCCTAGCACCGTGATACTTGCCTGTTTCTGACCCCAGCACCGTGATACTTGCCTGTTTCTGACCCTAGCACCGTGATACTTGCCTGTTTCTGACCCCTAGCACCGTGATACTTGACTGTTTCTGACCCTAGCACCGTGATACTTGACTGTTTCTGACCCTAGCACCGTGATACTTGACTGTTTCTGACCTCAGCACCGTGAAATGTAATTGGGCTGCGTAATCCGTATGGAGGAGTAATTGCATCTTTAACACCAGTCTTTGTCTGCTGTGACCCCTCAGTTCACGCACTCACCTGCTGTAATTACACCCCCATTTCTCGGAAGTAGTTACTGCAGAATTCCTATTAAATTATCTCTGATTACATATGTACAGTGTGAGTGGCCAGGTTTTGACCAGTACCCTCAGTACAATACATGAGACGGAAGACTGAGTGGTAGACTTACAACTCAATGTACTGGACCATATAGTTTGGCCTGTAATCATAGAATACAGTATATGGTACCATAGGTTGGCCTGTAATCATAGAATACAGTATATGGTACCATAGGTTGGCCTGTAATCATAGAATACAGTATATGGTACCATAGGTTGGCCTGTAACCCTGTAATATAATACATGGGACCAACTTTTGTCCTGTAACAAACAATACAGTTGATCAAAGCTTGATCAGCTGCCTTACGCTACTATAACTAAAACCAAAGTCTGAAATATAACTTCACAATACAGTATATATTACAGAAGTCTCTTCAAAGCATTTACAGGGCATAACTAACATCAAATTAATTAGTAGCTTTACAATGCATGATACTAAAGTCTAATCAACGTAATGCAATACACGCAACGAAAGTCTGATTTGTATGTGTACAATACAGTACACGATACAAAAGTCTGATCAATACAATATAATACACATGACGAGTTTGATCAATAGCTTGAAAATACACGCAAATACAATACAATGCAGTTTGCTTTTCAATACAATAAATTAGAGTAAAGCAGTATAGTACCCCAGGCAAGCAACTCCTGCAGCTGCAGTATGTGACCTGAATTTACCTGAGGATCACTAATACTACTATAGTGGCCTCGACGATGACAGGAAGCCGGCGGCTTGTGACCTGTAAGCCTTAATTATACTCGTGGACAGTGTTTGGACAAAGGTTTAACGAGCATAGCTAGTACCACAGACACGAGTGCTCAACAGGTTTGCAACACTCTCACGTGCAAACACGTACATGCTTTTCGTGCAGTTTGACACGCAATAACCCCTCCCCCCCTCACAGAACACTCAATTCGACAGACCTCTTCTTCTGCTGTTTCAACATTGTTAGAACGTTGCTAAAACTTTATAACACAGTTGCTTGAACGCTGCAACATTTTAACACCGTTGATACAACGTTGCAATATTGCAATACCGTTGCTACAACGTTGCAATACCGTTGCTACAACGTTGCAATACCGTTGCTACAACGTTGCAGTATTGCAATACCGTTGCTACAACGTTGCAACAACATTAATAACACCGTTGCTATAACGTTGCAACAACATTAATAACACCGTTGCAACATTACTTCACCATTTAAGGGGGTCACTAAATATATCAGTATAATACTGGTTAGGAATTCGTGAATGTGGCCCTTCCCGTCGATGCTGTTATCATCATATTGCAGGATTATTGTGGTAACAAGAGGAAGCGTCCCTTTTGGTCAGTGTGCTCGCTGGGAGAGAGTGCTTGCACGATGGGAGAGGAAGCGTGCAGGCTAGGAGAAAGTGCGTGCACGCAAGTTGAGGGATTGTGTCCGATGGGTGGTGAGGTTTCTTGAACAACTACACACACACACACACACACACACACACACACACACACACACACACACACACACACACACACACACACTTTTAAGGCTATAGCGTGCTTCACCCGTTGAGGGCCGGAGTGAGATGGGGTGGGAACGTTCTCCTGGCAAGTGTGACGACCTGCAGGGCTCAGGGCTGCCCAAACCCTTCAGCTCGTGGAGCTGTTTCCTAGCTAGCGTGTACATCAGTGTGAGGAAGGATTATACCGTCTCGTCACTAACGAAGTGCCAAAGACTGTGTGGTCCGTAGGCACGTAGAAAGCCAGTGACAGGATGAACAACCCAGCGGGTTTTCTTCCTATTGGGGAGTGTTGTACATGCTGCTATGGCGGCGCTGTCCAATAAACTCGCCCCTTGGGGCAAAATTTTAAAATTTAGGCATTGATACCCAAACTACACTTAAGAAGATGGAGAAGCGACGACGTTTCGGTCGTCGTTTTATTAAGTCGTTTTTCTGCATTTTTTTTAATGTGTGACTTGGATATCATATCAGCCACGTTATTGTAACTCATCATCTGCACGTTTGAGTCCCAGTGTATTAATCATAGTTGATTGGTTATTTGTATACGTCTTTACGTTTGGTTCTCCGTATGGTTCTTCGTATGGTTCCTCGTATGCGTGTTGGCTTCTGGCTAGCGTATACCAACAGTGAGCCAAGATAAACAACGCTACATCTCTGAGATACAAGACAGAATTGGCTGAGAAAATCACACAGACGTAAGGCCCGGATTCGAAAAAATTGTATATGCTAGCGTGCCCAAGTGTTGGGCAGTCCGAACGCTGCTCCTGGCAAGCGTGCATAACCAAGTTGGAATTTGAGAGCTGCTCCAGACTAGCGCAGACTTGTGAATGAGGAGCAAACACCCCGTCCCTTCTCCACTGTGGCATTGCTCACACGTAACTGTATTGATCAAATGTATATCACGCCACGGTGGTGGTGGTGGCTGTGTGAGCTCTCTGCTCTGTGGTGGTGGTTGTGTGAGCTCTCTGCTCTGTGGTGGTGGTTGTGTGAGCTCTCTGCTCTGTGGTGGTGGTTGTGGTGGTGGCTGTGTGAGCCCTCTGCTCTGTGGTGGTTGTGGTGTGGTTGTGTGAGCCCTCTGCTCTGTGGTGGTGGTTGTGTGAGCTCTCTGCTCTGTGGTGGTGGTTGTGGTGTTGGCTGTGTGACCTCTCTGCTCTGTGGTGGTGGTTGTGGTGGTGGCTGTGTGACCTCTCTGCTCTGTGGTGGTGGTAATGGTGGTAGTTGGGGTTCGAGTCACTCCATTGCCAAAACGTTATTTTCACCGATGCATCATGTCATTGTGATGTATCAAATTTATATACTTTCAAGTATATAAACTTGAAAAGTATAAAATTTCAGTTGGGTAGCGGATTGTTGCCTCTGAAATCTTTCATAGTTTGGCTGTCTCATAATACTGTATGTATATATATATATATATATATATATATATATATATATATATATATATATATATATATATATATATATATATATATATATATATATATATATATAATGAATAAAGATTGCTTTGTTATCACTACACAGACGTATTTGAGGTAATGAATTAAATATATGTGATTTGTAGGAGATTAATGATAATCCACTATAATATTATTCAATGATTTTGCATGATTATGGAAATAATGTATAATCTTAGATAATATTTTTTTTAAATTAGTTATAGACTTTAATTGGAAGTAATTGTCATGATCTTAATACACAATCGTCATAAAAAACCTTTATAGATTTATTATGAACGTAAATCAATACTTTTTATAGATTTTGACTTTGAAAAGTTAAAATAATTATAATAAGACCAATGATTATTAGCAACTATTTCAGGCAATGACTGATAATTATAGATAAAGGTCCAGGATGGCCTGAAAAGCTGTCACTATTGTTTCCTGAGTGTGTATATTCGAGTTATCGTATTTCAACGACGTTAATGTGCCTATTTCCTCTGTTTTACCTATTCATCGTTCTTATTATAAGGATTTTTATGTATAAAATATAGGTTACTCATTCATACACCGTTGCTATCTGGCTCACACGTTCTATACAACAATACAAGCCCTTGGTACGGTGTTCTGTATTCAGAAAAATGTAATTCAATAATAGAAGAGAACGTGATACGCATTAAGCCTATAAAATTAGCACCAAAAAAAAAAAAAACACACACACACAAAAACATTGATTCGATGCGAAAAATGATTCAGCATTGTTCAAGTCATGATTAAGCCCTTCCTGACCTGCCTGTGTGAGGAACCTGTAGCTTTTCAATTACTGTATTCCGTGTTCACGATGATATGGTAATAATTGAAAATATCCCGGTTTTCAATTACTGTATTCCGTGTTCATGATGATATGGTAATAATTGAAAATATCCCGGTTTTCAATTACTGTATTCCGTGTTCATGATGATATCGTAATAATTGAAAATATCCCGGTTTTCAATTACTGTATTCCGTGTTCATGATGATATCGTAATTGAAAAAATCCCGGTTTTCAATTACTGTATTCCGTGTTCATGATAATATGGTAATAATTGAAAATATCCCGCTTTTCAATTACTGTATTCCGTGTTCATGATGATATCGTAATAATTGAAAATATCCCGGTTATCAATTATCACGATAGCGTCGTAATATCGTAATAATGCCTCTGAAGGTTGACAGTGCTGACCATCACATTAAATACTGTTAGTAAATAATGACTGCACTTCATTCTGTCATTAATTATTGATGGATTTTATGTCGCATGCGCGTCACTCCCTCGGGAATGATTTCGTCTGGGTTCGTGCCCTGAGTTTCAAATGGGCACCGTTTTCTAACTGTTTATTTCTGTTTATCCAGCTTGAATTGGGAACCTGGTTGTAAACTTATTGGCGGGTTATCTTCCAGGGGACAGTATAAAGGTAAGGCTTCAGCTAATCATTGGGAAGAGACAGCTTTAAGCATTCTAACACGAGTCAGAAGTCCTCATCTCCTTTACACAGCTTGGAAAAAATATGTTTTGCAATGTTGAAAACAGCCTTCAGAGTACATTTTTTTTCAGAGAGATGTGTTCAAACAGACTGTTGAGTGTTGAGTAATGCATTAGAATTTTTCAGATACATGCCGCATAATTAGAAAAGTGCAAAGAACAAATCTATGGTTTATCTCAATGCAATGTGTCAAATAAAATCAGTAGAATGATAGACATTGTATATAATACAATGTATATAATACAATGTCTATCTCTTCGAATACTTGACTAGAGGTGTTTCTGGCAATGTATGGTGGCTCTAGATGAAGAAAAGTGTGTGAATTTAGAGCGCAACACGCACTACAGCATCATATTATACATTGTGAAAATTACTGAACCATTTAGAGATAAACCCAAACTCATGATGCGTGAGATTTATTACTAATGATAAAATCCTTGAAATCCTTGCACTGTATCCATATTTCGTTTCTGGTAGATAAATGTATGATCAATTGATATGCATGATCAATGTATGAGCTTTGTAGTGTGATAATAATCATACACTAATAATAATCATATAGACTAATAATCATAAACAGAAGCTCTTATATTATTCTGTTACATGCAGTGTTTAATATTAATTTTGGTAGTAACAAATGACCTACGTGCAAGGTATTATTATAATTATATTTTGCAAATATGTAACATAAATGTTGCATTGTAAAAAAAGTTTGTTGCTAACTTTCATTACAATTACTAATAAATGTGTAAGTTAGACTTAATTGTTCATATAAAATTTCTCATCAAGGTGCTTTTGAAGACCTTTTATTTCTTCTATATTTTTTTTGCGCTACCGCTCACAGGATGAGCATGGGGTGAACAATAAACTAACCGCCTCTTGCGGCAACAATCAGTCTGACCCTAAAAGCGTCAGCGAAGTCGTTTTCTTGCTCTACAAAACCCATTAACCTAATGGTAACTCAACAAGTATCTGGCCTTGTGCCAATCGGCTCACTTGGAAACGTCATATCTTGGGGTTATCTTGAGATGATTTCGGGGGCTTTAGTGTCCCCGCGGCCCGGTCCTTGACCAGGCCTCCACCCCCAGGAAGCAGCCCGTGACAGCTGACTAACACCCAGGTATCTATTTACTGCTAGGTAACGTAGATTAATTTAGCTAATAAATGCGCCAGATTCTTCAACGTCTGTTGTGGGGAGCCAACATGAAATGTTTATTAATGAACTATTAATCCCTAATTATATGTAGATTTAACTCTCAGGTGTATGCCTGGACCAGCTGAGGTACATTGAGGAGTGTCAGTGTGTGTGTTTATGTGCCTTGAAGCACTGCGGTGTACACTGACGCCTGAGAAATCATGAGAATTACAATCATGAAGGACTAGTTAGTTTAGTTCATTCATTATGCACCCGATACCTATCCTGAGGCGGTGGTGGAAAGGGTTACAGAGGCACATAATGGGCTCAGGGACTGAACCTTCAAAAATACATTTAGTTAAGCATGTAAATATTTAGTTGACATGGGCGTGGATCACTAATTCCTATGTGCTTAAGAGGGAGGCCAGGCAGGTATAAAATTTCTGTTGGGCAGAGGTTTCCTGCCTCTGAAATCTTTCCTATTGGGCCTTCTATGATAGCGCAAAGGAAGAGCTACCGCCACGCACTGTGGGGTCGACGATTCGAGTCTCCTTGTGCCTAAGTGAGTGAAATGTTTATTTCCACGATAGTGTGGTTGACAATTTATAGATATAAATATATATAAAATGCAATATGGTACCGGTGCTGTTGGTGGTGAGACCACTAGTGGGTTGGATTCGAATACTCTAAGGGGTCATTATTATAAAGGTACATGTCTTTGTAGATCATTCTACCTTTGCTCTTTATATATATATATATATATATATATATATATATATATATATATATATATATATATATATATATATATATATATATATATATATATATATATATGTATGTATGTTACACTATCTCTTCTATGGTAAATCGACTTAGTCAATTAGGAAATGTACCGATGGCAGACTGTAAAATAGCGGTCTGGTATTGTTGCATAGTTATAAATTAGAATCATTATCCACACATCCAAGCAGTTCATCGGCTGGGAACATCTGTTCACCCTGGTGATGTATTAAGCGCATTTGTTCCCCTTAAAGGCAATTCCATAATTTGAATTTTGTTCAGTTTCGAGGTAATGTTGTCTTAAGAACATTCTTTGTTCACTTGCTGGCCAATAGCGCAGTAAAAACATTTGATCTTCGAACCATGTCGCATTATAGACATTTGTTCAATGTCACACAATGGTCTAAACCAAATTCACGTTCCCCATTGGTAGGTAAACAACCCAACACTTGGTAAATTCTGCTAGGAAGAGCGAACATCGAAGGAACAAACAGAAACGTCAATATGAACGCTTGCAGCCTCCATAAGCCACTTATCTTATGGAAACTAGTCCCACACCTCTTGCCTGAACCTACAGTCAAGAGGATCTTATAGACCTTGCTTTCACATTCCGTATTCGTACAGAAAATCAGGATCAAGCTAGCCTTTAACCATTTGCTGGCGGGTATTACAGTATTAAGAACAATTGTTCACCTCTGAGGCAATATAAGATATATTTAAGAACATTTGTTCACCTCCCGGGCAATATTAGGGGTCTGTCTAGGAACCCTCGCTACCCACCTGTGTTTAGTGGTCTGCTCCGCCGGCGGTACTTAATATTCCATTTCGTGGGCCGGGTTTTAGTAGCGTTGATTTTTATGCAATGAGGCATAATGGGATGAACAACAGGTATGAAGTTTTATCATTTTCTCCGCTCTGAAATGGTGAGGGAGGAGGAGGTGGTGGTATATAGTGCGTTGTTACTGTGTTTGTTGGTGTGTGGGGCTAAGTTATTATGCAAGGAAACCTCAGTAGAGTGATATATATCTGTGAAGAAAGCTTGGAGGAGGTCGGAGATCGAACCCAGGAGATGAAACCTGGGATGCTGGGGTAAGTCTATATGCAACTTACATAATTAAGAAAGATGAGTGCATACTTAAATGGATTCACTTTTCATCTTTTTAATTAAATATATTTTTACACACATTTCACCACGTAATTCTTCGTTCCTTAGTGTAACTAGGTTCGTAAATTCCCGAGGAAGACGGAAAAAGGATGCATAAAGAAATCAAAATGAAACATTATATTATCTTCATATATAAACATATTCCGTTAAAAAATATAATGAATCTTAAAAATACAGTTTTCCATCAAATAATCAAGGGAAGATAACTCTGTATCTATGCAACCTTCGTTGATGTTACAATGCACGAGTTGCAGAGCAGCTCTCACCTTCTGTAGCAGAGATGCCAGTCACATTTCCCATTCACATTTGATAAATTCACTCATTTTGTACTGGAATAGTGCAGCTTTGAACGGGGAGGGAAGGTCATCTAGGCCTTCATCCTTCAGAGAGTGCAGAGACTGATTTGTGCACTCATTCAGCAGGTGTGACTGTCGTGGCGTCAAGGTCCAGCAGCTCAATTACAGGCTCACTATAGCCCGTACTACATGGACATTTCGTTCTGAGTAGCTATATCTAAAACAACAACAACAACACGGTAAACTTTTCTTTGAGAATGGAAGGAGTTTCTTGCGAAACTCATCCCTAGGCGTCAGACCATAATAAAGTGTGAAAATGAACTTTGGATAGTTAATTTTTCAACTTCCCTCGACAGTAAAGAAATACATAAGAAATATTGAGAAGATTTGTGTTAGAATCATTAATCTTACCTTTTTGGTCATATTCAACAACATTATATTATATTATATATATATAATATATATAATAAAAATATAATGTAATATTTTATATTTTATCAGTTAAATTTTTTTATTACACTGTTGTATGTGAATATAAATATTTACTCCACGATAGGAAGGAGCAAATTAACATATAAATTATGAGCGATAAAATATAAAAGCTCATCCTTGAGGCACATTATTTATAACCTGAGTGTTTCCACCCGAGCCTTGTGTGGTGAGCACCTACGTGTATTGGGGCTCATGAGTCGCTTTCTATTTGAATTGCATTGCTACTTATTTTTGCGTTCTATGTATTACCATTATTTTCAAACTGGGATTTTTGTGTCTTGGAGCGCACGGGCCAGATTCACGAAAGCACTTACGCAAGCACTTACGAACGTGTACATCTTTCCTCCATCTTTGACGGCTTTGGTTACATTTATTAAGCAGTTTACAAGCATGAAAACTTCCCATTCAACTGTTGTTATTGTTATAAACAGCCTCCTGGTGCTTCCGAGCTCATTAACTGTTTAATAATTGGAAACAAAGCCGCCAAAGATTGAGAAAAGATGTACAGGTTCGTAAGTGTTTGCGTAAGTGCTTTCGTGAATCTGGCCCCAGCAGGTCAGTCAGTTGGAGTAGTGGTGGTGGAAAGTGTGGTAGGGGATGGCAGTAATTGTCGAAGTAATGGTAGATATTGTTGCAGTATTATTTCTAGAAATTGTAATGTCAGTGATTGTTGCCGGAGGCGGCTTGTTTATTGTGCACCCCATGCTCATCTTGTGAGCAGTAGAGCAAAAAAATAAAAATAAATAAAGGATTACAGAGGGCACAAAAGGTATTTATCAGACCTCAACGGGTGATTATTACATTAACAATTTCATCTGTAAGTGGTTGATACATTACCAGTAGTACTCAATAAACTATTGCCAAGTCATAATATGTCTCAATTCAATAAATGAATATATATTAAGTGTCCTTTAATTAGAGACATATGAAAAATCAATTCTTTGTATTGAATTGATAAACATATGTTTACAAGAAAAACTGCTACCAAAATATACTAATATATATACATATATATATATATATATATATATATATATATATATATATATATATATATATATATATATATATATATATATATATATATATATATATATATATATATTGGTGTATACTGGCAGCAGGTTTTCTTTCAAACATGTTTCATTGAATATGACCGCATATTCTGTATTTATTATTTTCTGGGTTATGGGTTATTATTATTTACAGGATTATGCCTGAACGGTAGAAGTGAGTGCCCCCAAAGATACAAAGCCAGTGTTCTCAATGCTTATATTCGTCGAGCGCTTACCCACTGCTCTGAATGGAGCAACGTGAGTAGAGAGTTTGAAAGAGTAACTCAGGTATTGGTGAACAACGGATATAGCAACGCGGAAATAAACGCTGCTATAAGAAGACACTTGGACCGTTGGTATAATTCAGAACCTAGAACAGAAACCACAACACCCCCAATAAAATTATATTACAAATCAACCATGCACAGTGAACATATAAAAGAGGAAAGAATAATGAAAGAAATAATCCGTAAAGGAGTAAAAAGCACTACTCCTAACCAAAACATAAACCTGATAATATTCTACAAAACCAAGAAGACTTCCGAACTCCTTATCAAAAACAGCCCGAAGCCGACGGAGAACCCTCTACAGCAGTCAAGCGTTGTATACATGTACACTTGCCCCCACGAAGGATGTAACCTTCAATGTAAGTACATAGGTATGACGTCGACCAAGCTGACGAGGCGTTTGACATGCCATCTTCAATCTGGTGCCCCTAGGAATCACATGAGACAAGCCCATGACATTACTCTAACAAGAGAAATGTTGAACAAGAATACTTGCATAATATACAAAACCCAAGATTCAAGAAGATTACAAATTCTTGAGGCAATTCACATAAGAATAGAGCGACCTACCATGAACACCCAAATCACGGAACTATTTACTCTACCCACCATGAGAGTAAGGACAAGACAAGAACATATCGATGCCAACACAGAAGACAATGTCCAACATAACAGGCCAATTACACTGGATTAATCTTTGTGTTTAGATAGGAGATGCCTCGTATGGGCCAATAAGCCTTCTGCAGCCCCTATGTTTATCCCTTATGTATCCCCCCATGTTTTCACCTTAATTGTATTATCACCTGACCTAATGCGGGTATAAAATCAACTAGTATTGTAAGATCTGTTCACTTGAGAATGAACCATGGAGGTTCGAAACGTCGTGCAAATTATACAAATAAGTGTAATACACTCTATAGTAAATCACTTCTTTTCTTCACCTTAAAAGTACGAAAATGAGTTTTGGAGAACTCCTATTTCAATTAAGCCCTGATGCTAAGAAAATAGTTAGAGGGATAGAAGCCCTAAACCAGAAAATAATAAATACAGAATATGCGGTCATATTCAATGAAACATATATATATATATATATATATATATATATATATATATATATATATATATATATATATATATATATATATATATATATATATATATATTAAAGTAATATGTTTATATAATATAAAAATACCTATAAAAACACATAGGAGAGTAAACCAAAAATACCCAAAACGTTGTTTTTGAGAATGAACACATTTTCAAGGAATACAGTAAACAGATACGACCGGCTGTGGGCTTCTATAGCCCCAACATGCGAGGACATTATAGGAATCCAAAACATATAACATTTAAAAAGTGATGTATAACACGAATAGCGTAATAGGCCAGCTGCAGTTTTTATCCATAATTATTATGTTCAGTATTAAATAGTTGTATACCTATTACAAATCGTATCAATTATCTATACAATTAGATAGACTGTCTGCTTATTTGTTCGAATTTGCAGGCAAAATGGGGTATGGGATGAACATAGGCTGAGGCTGACTCAAGCCTCAACCTATCATATAATCCATCGGTGTTGAAGCAAAGATTGTGGAATTTGAGAAACGGAAGAATCCTGGGGAGATGACTCGTGCCAGGAGTAACTCATTTACTTCTAATTGGAGGGTTATGGAATTCTGAGGAGGAAAAACCATCTACCTTAGATATTACTAACAGATCACCTGAGAAAGTAGTTACTGTTCTCCTTGGAGACCTGGCCAGCTCGGAGATCTTTGTGAAAGTGCGAATATGAGCCAAAGGAGCAGTTTGTTTATTGGCCATCAATGATGAGTGAATTGAGCCCCATCATGAGTGTTGGAGAGAATCAGTGATGAGTGAAGCTGGGACAGCACTCTCTCACCATGAGTGTGAAGCAGAGCATTCGTATGTGCTTTGAAGGTGGCGCCATCTGTCCTTAAGGCGTGCGAGCAAGCACTTGAGGTCCGAGAGAGACAAAGCCTCGCAGAACATACAAGTTGTGCGGGCACAAAAGCCTCGCTACAAGTTCCAGAGTGGCCATCATTTGTTGCATGACAGATATTGCTTGATGCCATTGTTGTCCAGACGGAGCTCTAGCGGGCGCCGCTTCCGCTGGTTCTCAGTCATTAAACATAATTTTTTTTCACCGCCGTTGTGAGAGCTGGATGACTGATGACCTGAGCAAGAGTTGGAAGCTGTGTATGTCTGGGGTAGCTGAATGGAGCACTCAGATCCAGCAACCTATAAAATGTACACATTAGTTATTTGAAGAACTGTTTGTAAGACAGAGAAGCATAATAACAGTCACGTATGAACACTTTTTCACTGATAATCGCTGATTTGCATAACCAATAGGGACACTCAGTCCTAAATTTATAAATAGTACATTTGCAAGTAATTTAAATGCTTATTTATAGAACAGTAACTTTCCGGTATTAGACACAACACCGACCATAAAGACTGCTGCTGTTTTTTCTGTTTTTCTATTATGTTTCATTCAGTATACATGAGGCAGGTTTTTCATTTGCTGGCAGAGCTCATCATCCTTTCAGCGCTCTGGAATGTGTGTCACAAGAAACACCATCACTTCATCTCACGCCCTAACTCCATTGTCCACTTTTTAACTGCAATATTCCGACAGCTCGTTCCCGGCAAGCACACACAACGTAACTACAACATTCATTTTATGCCATTACGATGTAAATAGTTTTTGCGAACGTTATTACAAAACGTAAAATGAACATTACTTTGCAAACGTTATTAACGTTATTAGGACGTTATTACATTTTTGAAGATATTGTGGTTATATCAGTTGTGCATCAGTGTTCTGTTCACTTCTTTCACTGCTTCCCTTCCTGCATAATATAATGACCAAACCACACACCAGATGATGTAGAAACGACGATGTTTCGGTCGTCGTCCAGGACCATTACCAGGTCGTGTGTGAGGTGGGCCTTCACACACGACTTGATAATAGATATCTCACCCTCTTAGGATGGGGACTTGTCAATTCAGCAGCGTTTGTTAGCCTTCATATAAAAAATTTAAAACACATACACCTCTGCAAGAACTTTGATAGCAGGTGAGTTCTCATGTAAAAGACTCTGATTGGTCTCACTAGTCAGGGCTAGCCCTTCAGCAGCATAATTGGGGTGTAGGAGATAGCTTACGACCGAGTTATATATGTATTTACAACTCCGGTACGTTTTCTCCATCTGAGGGAAACGTCTCACGCTACCTAATTCCCTCCTTTGTTCCACAACTTCTTGGGGGATGGTGAAGCACTGTCAAGCGATACGAAGGCACAGACGTTGAAGGTTATTGTCAGTCGTTCCTGGAGCGCCTTAGTGTCAGTCTTAGTGCCAGCCTTTAGTGCCAGCCCTTAGTGTCACAATCACGCACACAGCCCTCAGTTGCGCCAGGTATTGCTGCCATCACTCGTGCGTGTCCGACATCTCCATCACACATGAAACAGATTAGCTGTGAACTACGGTTTAATTGTTCTTTCATTGTGATTAGGTAATGCGCGTAAGCTTAGCACTGATAACCATATACATATCGCTATATGTTTATACACCTGTAAACCAAACCGCCCACGCAAACACACACACACACACACACACACACACACACACACACACACACACACACACACACACACACACACACACACACACACACACACACACACACACACCAGATACACAGGAGGAATTTCGATGAACAGAAAGGCCGGGGAGACGTAAAGAAGTGTAACCTAAATGTAAGAACTGCAAGAAAATTAAATGATATACGACAGGGTTTTCCTTATGGAAATACGAAAAAAAACGCCAAAAATGAAAGTCAATATATTAAATGGCCGTGAAAATTTCAGAGCCAGGGCCAGGGTGCTGTAGCACAACCCTGTAAACGCACAACTGAGCACAACTAGGTGAGCAGACGCACAAAAACATGAATGCAAAGTCATCACTGGGATTTCAACACCAACAACGGAATACCCAATAAAGTGTATAAAGCCACTAATATTGCAAACTTTACTGTACACTAGAAAGAAGCACAAAGAGCACATAGCACAAGAACATCATTAAAATGTCAGATATAAGGTGCTATTGACCCATAAAAAATATTGAATAAACGCTTACTTACTAAATAATAATAGATAAATAATATTTATTAGATAATAAATTCGATTAGATTATTATTGGATAAATTAAATTAGATTAGATAATAGAATAAAGGTTAACTTACGAATAAGTATCGTAAACGATACTCGTACATCATCTATATGTAAGAAGGGAAAGGGAACTATCAGGAGAGAGCACCAAACCATTACGACTATATATATATATATATATATATATATATATATATATATATATATATATATATATATATAGCACTTTGAAGGGGATAAGGATTTGGGATGGGACACGGAGGGGAAGGAATGGCTCTCAACCACTTATGGACGATCGAGGGATTGAACGCCGACCTGCATGAAGCGAGACCGTCGCTCTACCGTCCAGCCCAAGTGGCTGGTGTAAGTAGTTGTAAAAATCGGTTATATTCTCCCCCTATATACCATTTTTGAGTTCGTTATCTTGCCACGCCAAAACAATTACAATCAGATGTCGATTTGACATCAAGTAAGATTTTACTTTAGCACATTACCTAAGGGTCCTGTTCATACTCCCTGATGAGACGAGTCATGTCAGTAAACAATCAGGTGACCACAGCCCCGCTGATGAAGTGCCATCAGCAACGCATTATAGGATTTGTCCAGGAGCATTGTGGTGGACTGATGACTCATTGTAAGTCACAGCAGAGCCGATGGTTCAACTCAGGTCGAGTCCCGGTAAACTCTGAAAGATGGTAATCAAATTACAACAAAATACATGTTGATTCGATCAGGGTTCGAATCCTGGTCGGGTCATTCAGAGTCCTTAGTGATGTATGTCATGCGCGTTCCTGCAGCCTTTCTTATTATATGTTTATATATTTGTTATTGCAAGAAACTGTTATTGCAAAAATTGCAATAACTTTATACAAAAAAGTCAGTATTTGACTTATTGTTTGGGATGGAGGATGGGTTGTGATTGGATGATTGGGAGTAGTGTGTTGTGTAATAGTTTACAACTTAGAAATAGGGAGAAGGGAAGTGGGGGTGACTGCTGGATTAATGTGCATTTTGGACTTTGTTTATGAGAAGGAGCAGCAGAAGCACTTCTCTAGGGAAGGTTTTCAGCCCTTGTTTATGAGTTTATGAACGAAATTAAACAGTTTATAACTATGCAAGAACAGCCACAAATAATTTAATGTGTTGGGTCTTGGTGTGTTGAGCTTGCATACCTTGCAACAGCCCACCCAGCCACTTGGGCTGGACGGTAGAACGACGGTCTCGCTTCATGCAAGTCGGCGTTCAATCCCCGACCGTCCAAGTGGTTGGGCACCATTCCTTTCCCCCATCCCATCCCAAATCCTTATTCTGACCCCTTCCCAGTGCTATATAGTCGTAAAGGCTTGGCGCTCCTGATAGTTCCCTTCCCTTCCCTCCCACATAAACATCGGTCAAATATTCCTTTATCCAGCTAACACCTCCAGTTGTAATTAACATTCTCTGCACATAAGACTTTAACTCAGATTACATTCGAACTTTTCTCAGTTACTGCTTCGCTCACATTTAGAATTCGAACCGGACCTCAAATCCTTCTCCAACCTACTGCAAATGCAAATAATTGCTAACTGAATCAAAACACCTAAAACTTACATTCCCTAAGACTATTATTAAAAGTATGATATGTGTAAAAGCATGGAATTACTTATGAGAAAATGCTATATATTGGATATATTTTCCAATGCAACTTTTGGGATAACCGGAGCGTTAACGAGCAGACCCTGAGGATGACTTGTTTGCAAATGTGTTCAGTCGTCTAAATAACCTGAAGATTAAAATGAATGAAAAACAAAACAAAAAAAACGAGATGATTCTGACTTTCAGAGGTAAAATAATAGAGTCAAAGTGTGGACCATCCTTATGTGGTATGCCCCGGGGGTTGGTGCTGGGACCACTTTTCTTCATCATATATATATAAAAAAAAATGATTTAAATAGCAACATTAATAAAGCTAGACATAACACGAAAATAGAGCGGTTAATAAACTCCATTGATGCATATTGTTACAGACACGTTTGGAACATAAATACAAAAGTTACTTGAAGAAATTTACCGCTCGTGTCTTCAATTTTTTATTCGTTTAATGTTGGATTTACCATTTGTCAGCTTTCATTATTTTCCAGTATAAACACGTGGAAAAACATGTAATCGTATAGTGGAGCTTTCTAAGATACTGGTCATGATATTTGCTGACCTTTTCGTATGTACGAATGCTGACTTTTTTGGACTGTTGTGGTGACTATCACCACTAGTATCCTCATAATTCAATAATGCTCCATAATAATTAGTAATCATATATGTTTGAGATTTATGCTTGGGGCCAAGTGCTGGAGCCGGGTAGGTTAGGTTAGGTTGCATGTTTTTGTATGTTTGGGCTTGTGCTTGTTAGAGTGTGTGTGTGTGTGTGTGTTTTTGTGTGTGTTGGTGCGCGTGTGTGTGTATTTATTATTTGTTAGACTAGTTATGTCTGCAGGATCGAACCGTTAGGCTTTGGGTCCCCACATTTCTAACCGTCGGTTCTCTGATGAATTCATTTTCTTGTCATTTCTTCAACATAAATATTTCTCCAACACACACACACACACACACACACACACACACACACACACACACACACACACACACACACACACACACACACACACACATACAACTCCCAAAGATGCAGCCCGTAGCAGCTGTCTGTCTCAGGTACCTAGTTACTGCTTGGTGAACAGATGCACAAGGTGAAAGAAAGTCTGCCCGTTTGTTTCCTTCTTTATAGCGTCGTCAAGTTAAGTTCCTTTAGTCGCTCTTCATATCCCATCCCTCGCAATTCTAGGACGAGCTTCGTCGCAAACTTCTGAACCTTTTCTAGTTTATGTTTTTTCAGGTTGGGGGTCCATGATGGAGCTGCATACTCTAAGACTGGTCTCACGTTGGCAGTGTAAAGCTCCCTAAATGCCTCCTTACTTAGATTCCTGAAAGACGTTCTAACTTTTGCTAGTGGAGAGTATGCTACCGCTGTTATCCTATTAATATGTGCCTATGACTGTAAATACCAGTAAAATAGGTACCTGGGTGTTAGTCAGCTGTCACGGGCTGCTTCCTGGGGGTGGAGGCCTGGTCGAGGATCGGGCCGCGGGGACACTAAAGCCCCGAAATCATCTCAAGATAACCTCAAGAAGATGGCGTTAGGTTTAGTGGTATATCATCTCCCAGGTCCCCTTCTCGAGTCTCTACAAGTTGGTAGTTTCCCCTTCTACACATTATTAAGTAGACACGAAGAATAAGTCAATATTTAAATAAATTTATTCACATTCATTACATGCATGAGAGTATTAACACCACGCATCGCACATATTCACCATTCATTACATGCATGAGAGTATTAACACCACGCATCGCACATATTCACCATTCATTACATGCATGAGAGTATTAACACCACGCATCGCACATATTCACCATTCGCCAACATTCATGAGACTAAATTTGAAAAAAAAATTGTAGTCATATATTGCATTCATAGCACATTATTTTCTATTTTATTTTCGTTATAATAGATTCAATCGTGCAACAATTTCCAATATAACTGTGTTAACGGGAGAAATTGTTTTCATAGTTGGTGAGAACCACAGGACAATAATTAGTTTTTACTGTATGTATGTTTTTTTTTAATAGTGTATATGTAACGTTGTACTGTGAATATGTAGTGTTTTTCTGTGTATATGTAGTGTTTTTCTGTGTATATGTAGTGTTTTTCTGTGTATATGTAGTGTTTTTCTGTGTATATGTAGTGTTTTTCTGTGTATATGTAGTGTTTTTCTGTGTATATGTAGTGTTTTTCTGTGTATATGTAGTGTCTTATTGTGTATATTGTTTGTATAGCATATCTGCAGTTATTTATTTTGTAAGTTTTTTTTTACTGGGTAAATAATTTTTTTGACAGTATATGTTGTATTTTACTGTGAATATTTTTATTTACAGTGTATATGTAGTATTTTATTGTGTATAGACCCTGGTGTCCAGATCCCTTTGTTTCACTGCTAAATCAGGGGAAGTTAGGGCTCCACATGCTTTCCATTAAGACCCAGCTTCTTAACTCATGCTAAGTGGCTTGTTTGAGAAAGCATGCTGAACAGTATTTGGTAATAAAACCCTGAAATTTGACCCTGTCATCCTTACCCTATCTCCCTGAAATTTGACCCTGTCATCCTTACCCTATCTCCCTGAAATTTGACCCTGTCATCCTTACCTTATCTCCCTGAAATTTGACCCTGTCATCCTTACCCTATCTCCCTGAAATTTGACCCTGTCATCCTTACCCTATCTCCCTGAAATTTGACCCTGTCATCCTTACCCTATTTTCCTTGGGTTTCTCTCTCTCGACCTACGATGAGGACATCGTAGGTCGTCCCTATCAGTAATTCGACCTACGATGTCCCCATCGTAGGTCGAATTACTGACCCTTCCATTGATCCAACGACAAAACATTTGTCCAACTCCAAAATACCTTTTTACTGCTAGGTGAACAGGCACATTAGGTGAAAGGAAACGTACTCAACCACTTCTGCCTCACCAGAGAAATATGAACCCCGGGATCCCCGTTTATGAGTCGTGAGCGAAGCCAATCTGACTTCTAATTGTATAAGTCAATCAGTGCTAATTATACAGTGTTTTATGTTTTTTTCAGTGATCGTAGATTTACATTATACGCTGTACACGTGATGCTTCTGATCTCCCTAATATAATTGGGATCAGAGGAGGCAGGAGCTTCCTCCCTCCTTAGCTCCTAGCACCTTCCTTCCTCCTTAGCACCCAGCATATTTCTGCCTCTTCAGCACCCAGCACCTTCCTGGTAGCACCCAAATCAATCTCACAACTCCATGACAGCAGCTGGAACGGAAGAAACAGCGCCCCCACATCTCTATATCAGCTGGCACAGCGTCCCACACCTGCCGAACAGCTGGCACAGCGTCTCACACCTGCCAAACAGCTGGCACAGCGTCCCACACCTGCCAAACAGCTGGCACAGCGTCCCACACCTGCCAAACAGCTGGCACAGCGTCCCACACCTCCCAAACAGCTGGCACAGCGTCCCACACCTGCCAAACAGCTGGCACAGCGTCCCACACCTCCCAAACAGCTGGCACAGCGTCCCACACCTGCCAAACAGCTGGCACAGCGTCCCACACCTGCCAAACAGCTGGCACAGCGTCCCACACCTGCCAAACAGCTGGCACAGCGTTCCACACCTGCCAAACAACTGGCACAGCGTCTCACACCTGCCAAACACCTGCTAGCAGGGGGGGCCCCACATGAGCCCTGCTCCACTTGTACGGCCACACCGGCGCAACCCCTATTTAAGTGCATCATTGAACATGTCGGCCACGCGAGCATCCATCTTGAAGTTTATCAGAGGCAACTCATTCACATGGAGAGGATCCTTAACCTGAAGGCTATAAAACGCGAAAAAGTTTATTTGCGTTGCGGATATCGTGTCTTTGCGGGGCGGTTGCGTGTGGCTAGCGTGCAGCTATAGAGAGGCTGCGGGCACACGCAAAGGGTAGCTCATTCGCTCCGAGAATAAAGGTCCGGTTGAAGTGATGATGGATCATGTGATGGGTTTATGGCTTCTAGTGGTTGTATCTGACTCAACATAATGATGATCTCACTTTTGTAAGTGCCAAGAGGGTGTTTTATTTGACCTCTCGTGGTTATGAAGTGTTTGTGATGTTGGGAATGGCGTTAATTATCAACAGGCACTGTTGAAACTTTGAAACTATATTCGGGAATTTATGATATTTTTGTTCCTGTTTCTGTTGCCAAATGTTTGGTAGAACACGTGTTCTGGGACACGTTTATGAGAGCTTAATTGTATGTGCTCATATATCATGTATGTGTAAATTACAAAATAATTCTTTAAAGAAAATTCTTTGCTGAATGATATGTTTTCAGTAAAGAATTTTCTTTGTCATGTTTATTTTGTCCATATAATACCAGGAAAACCTTTTGGCATCTGGATGTGTTATCTATAATTCTTAAAATTCTGAATAAATAGATAATTAAAAAGGATTTGGCTACCCAGTAAACTACCCTTTGTTGGATTGGCTAACATGTACTAAAGATTTACGACGCACGTGCGTACATTAAGGTTAAACAATGGCTTAATTTGATTGAAAATCATCAAAGCAGTTCAAGCGCTAGTGTGATTAGGGATTCGTCGGACAGGCTTCCCAGAACACACACTTGAATAGTCGTAAAGGTCGAATAAGTGTATTTGTGTAAAATTTAATAATACATTTTTTTCACGATATTTCATTTTCGTTTTAAAAAAGCAAGTCTTGTAGTGTATTAAAAAATATACATTCATAGTTCAATGCAGAATTCGTGGAACTATTTTTAATGATTTTTGTTAGTGATACAAAGTTGAGAAGTGTAAATTTTAAATCGCTTTATATTTATTTATTTATTTATTTATTTATTTATTTATATACCAGAAGGTACATTAGGTTTATGAAAGTGCATAGCATTAACGTTTTTACATTCTTGTAAAGCAACTAACACGCATAGCGTTTTATATATATAAATTTATATATATATATATATATATATATATATATATATATATATATATATATATATATATATATATATATATTCATATATATAAATATATTTTTGAAATAACCAAAGCTAGACGATATTTAACTGGATTGTAGTTGGATTTAAAAACACAAATTGTTTGCAACCGGATTTTCTTGTTTACAGTTGCAATATAAACTGCAATTAATTATGACTTGTTTCTAATTAGATACGAGACGCCTGCCATCGTTCTTGTCAGTCTCAGTCTCCGATAAAAGCAATATATCATTTTTAATTCATATGATTTTCGGTATTAACAAACATCATGATTGATATAGAAAAATAAATAGGTAGTTTTGCAAAGTCATGAATGCAATATATTGGATTGCTGAGAGTCGATGACTGTTTGCATCCTCTTAAATTAAATTTATGAAGAACGCAACAAGATACCAGGATATCTTACCCATTTTTTTTTTTTAGTGCTGGCTACGGGGTCATTAAACCTTAGTATGGAGAACCATAATCCATGGAATAACATTATTCTGACAGAGCGCCGTATTATCCAGAGAGATATAACTGTATCCTAACTGGATAAATATATTTTGTAAAGCAAACCGGAATATAAAAGTTAACATGATATCATATTGTAAATAATGCCTGGTATTGTATATAGAAAACCTCACATTTAGAATACAATTATCATCAAAAGCTCCCAAAACCTTGTTGTGAAAATGGGTAGCGAAGCTCCCAAAACCTGTGTTGTGAAAATGTTGTGAAAATTTTCCAATATAAATTGGAAAAATATTCAGAATTGAAAATTACTTATAAGAATGTGGAAATATATATACTTAAAAATTAGCCACTACTTGAAGATGACTGGCAGCCTACTTAACTCTTTTGCTTCCTTCAAGTGCTGTTTTTTTCTTTCAAAGATCTCTCTGTTGTGAGGAACTCACCCACAGATTTTCCTGGGAGTCCGAGTCATAATCCTGATTGGGAGTCCCACTCACAATCCTGCCTTGGGGTTCTAGTCACAGCCTAGACACAGTCACAAGGGTTCACAGTCATTGATAGCACATACTGTGAGTGGTAGCTTACTGTGCACCCCACAGTAAGCTGTGGGGTGCACAGGAACCCACCCACAGATTTTCCTGGGAGTCCGAGTCATAATCCTGATTGGGAGTCCCACTCACAATCCTGCCTTGGGGTTCTAGTTACAGCACAGTCAAGGGGGTCCCAGTCTTGACAGCACATACTGTGAGTGGTAGCTTACTGTGCACCCCACAGTCATCCTGCGAGCGATAGTGCAAAAGACGATTACAGATTATTATTATTAACATCTTTATTGACAAAATTAATTACAATTTTGCCTAATCTGAGGATTTTGATAAAGCCTTATTAAAGTGAAGATAATGTTGGTATTCACTGTCACGCAGGACAGAGGGGTCATACATAAGACAATAGGTCTAAACTGTAGGCGGAAGTACATATATATCATGGTTACAATCAATGTTTTAATATATGGATATGTAAAAACAACTTTCTATTGTGCACGATTACAGAGCACACAAAAAGGTCTTAATCAGACCTCAGCGGAGATTTATACATTAACAAATACATCTAATCTGCTCACGTTTTATTTATAATGACACCTAGTTACAAGCATTATTTCGTTAAAAACTCTATGTATTTACAGTAAATTATTATATATTAAAAAAAAAAGTGTTATGTTAATACTTAAAGTAATTTAAGTATGGGGTTGTACAGGATTGTATAAGAGCTGCTGTTTGTTATTGTTAATCAATGTTGTTGTTGTTATTATAGATTCAGCTACTGGGAACAAAAAGTTCCAAGTAGCACGGGCTATGGTGAGCCCGTAGTGGACTTACCTGGCACAGGCGCGGGGCTGTAACTTTCTATTAATCAATTAGATAATTTTATATATAAACATCCGCAGCATAAGAACTATTCACAAGTCAGGTGTGACCTGAACGTCCTAAATATACCCAACATACCTCGAGAAACACCTTGTCTGGTGTGTACTGAGTTTCTTCCAGCACATAAAATCTAGTACAACAGTTTACATTATATAGCCCAACATTAGGTAGATAAATGTCGGAAAAAAACCCCGATTGTATTCCATCGTTTCCAACACCTTATACTCGCCCTCTCAAGTGCGAAGTGTCTGTGTTACCACATCACGCCGGTATCAGGGATGATGATGCCAGCCTTCATCCCCCACCAGATGTAACCCATCACCTGGACCAGCGGGGACAATTTATACAAAAATCTGCCCCGGAAGCCTGCCTCTGAGGGCCCCCGGACCGCCGGTCCAAACGGGGCTCTCAGGGTGACGACCGGCCTTGTAAAGTAGTCAATAGGTGAGGGTAAAGGAACGTAATTCCTAGGGATTTTTAGGGTGGTATTGAGACGTGTCAGCCGCTGGGGGGGAAATATTTTCCACTCACGAGGAGTCATAAATATTTCTTTTTTTCTTACGACAAAGATAAATATAATTTTTGTAGAAAGCCTTTTAGCAAAAAAAAAAACATAAAAAAATGCAATCGTGTTTCACCATCCAGGACCTGTGAATAATCAGCAGCAGGAGCTTTATATATTTTTTAATATAGTCGATTGCACTGAAAAAAACTTCGTTTAGCATCAAAGTTTACAAAAAAGTTGCTCAGTAGGCTGTTGTTGTGGCCTTAATAAGCCTCCTTGTGGTTGATGTTTCTTGCCTCCAAAATGATAATGCTTGCTATAAGTGAACGCATCAGGAAAATCAACAAGCAGTTAAGTATTTGAGACGTTTCTCCATTTCATATCCGAGAAGTGTGATAATGATGTTGTTATCTCTCTGACACAAATGACTTCTGTACACCAGAAACGCATATACGCACACCTCTAGCCCTCGTCAGGTGTGATGTAGACCTGGTAATAATATGTAGTCATGTGTATAAACATCGCTAATCTTAGGCATGAAGTTACCTCGATATTTTTTTGTTATCTTCTGAATCTTAACTTATGAAATTGGTTTCTTTTGTATCATCTTCTATTCTGTGTTCATGTGTTTTCCAATCTATTAATATTTCCCGCTGATTTCCCATACATAAATCATGTCTCTCATTAATCTTCGCCTATTTAGCGAAAATACAAAAATAAACCATCTAATCTTGTGAAAGGGTTTTAATGGTCAAGATTACCTTCGTCATTTTACAAAAGTTCTAATAGTGAATAACAAGGGAAAAAATAATATTGGTTAACTTAATAACATTTTTAGTTATAATTTACACTGACTTTATTTATCAATACAATTTATTTAGTAATTCGTATTTGCTCATTATTATATTTACCTTATTTATTATTGAATCGAATTCATGATTGGCAATTTTGACATTGTGGAACTGATGTATTAAAGCTATTGTTATTTCCTTGGCCTAGAACACAAGAACTAGTCAGTTTTCTCTCCAATTCTTGTTTGGTATGTCTATAGGAAACTTATATGTCTCTGCCTGCACCACACTATTGTGACTTATACCTACACTAGTCTGCTCTGACTTATACCTACACTACTCTGCTCTGACTTATACCTACACTAATCTGCTCTGACTTATACCTACACTAATCTGCTCTGACTTATACCTACACTACTCTGCTCTGACTTATACCTACACTAATCTGCTCTGACTTATACCTACACTAGTCTGCTCTGACTTATACCTACACTACTCTGCTCTGACTTACACTTACACTAGTCTGCTCTGGGTGATGGCATACACTACACTATCTTGTATTCTGTTTGGCAGGAACTTGTGAGCTTACAACCCACAACTTCCTGTCAAACAGAATACAAAATATTAACAAACAATAGTCAAGATACGTCAGAAAAGTTCCCATATGATTAGCTTGGTTTGTCGAGGCCAAACTTTCATAGCGACGTTGCTTTTTGTGATATCTTTCGATACCGGCTCTTCCAATCACTCCTCCCCCCCTTCCCTGTCCCATGCCAAATCCTTATTCTGATCCCTTCCAAGTGCTATGTAGTCTTAATGACTTGGTGCTGTCTCCTGATAGGTCTCTTCCCTTCTACCAATCACCGTGAAGCACAATTCACCAAGCGTTGGATTGTTCACCCACCAAAACGGAACGTGAGCTGGGTTTAGACCGTCGTGAGACACTGTTACTCTACTGTTAAACTCTGTCGTTGCGACAACAGTTCAGGAGCCTGATTCACGAAGCACTTACGCAAGCACTTGATTACCTTGTGCTTCCTTTTTCAATCTTTCGCGGCTTTGTTTACACTTATTTAACAGTTAATGAGCTCCGAAGCACCAGGAGGCTGTTTATAATAATAACAACAGTTGACTGGGACGTTTTCATGCTTGTAAACTGTTTAATAAATGTAGCCAAAGCTGTTCAGTACGAGAAGAACCGCAGGTCCGGTCAAATGGTTGCTTTCTTGGTCGTGGGATGAGGCAGAAAACCTCTAAGGTAGAATCGCGGCGTTTCGGACTTCCTTCTCTGTCTCTCTGTCTCTCTCTCTCTCTCTCTCTCTCTCTCTCTCTCTCTCTCTCTCTCTCTCTCTCTCTCTCTCTCTCTCTCTCTGTCTCTTTCTCTCTGTCTCTCTCTCTCTCTCTCTCTCTCTCTCTCTCTCTCTCTCTCTCTCTCTCTCTCTCTCTCTCTCTCTCTCTCTCTCTCTCTCTCTCTCTCTCTCTCGGGAGGAGGAAGGTGAGAGGCGTGGTATGGACCCATGTAAGGGGAACCAGGGGTGTCGCGTCAAACCGTGCGGGCGTCTCTATCTCAAATAAGGACATCTCTAATGCTAATGTGCTGTACCGAATTGTTCGTAGACGACTTACCGTACCGGTCAGGGGGCTGTAGGTGGCAGAGCAGCATCCCCACTAAGACTTGAGGCCTAAAACTTAGGCCAGAAACCTCTGGCCTAAGACCCCCTCTTAGGCATGAGATTTCGTCACCCTCATCCCTCCTGATAGCGATAACCCTTCGATAAGAGGCGTATAAGACATAGACAAAACTACAGATCACAGCTTTAGGTTATCTTCTAAAGATGACACAAAAATCCGCGCCTAATAATAGGTTATATTTTATAATATAGTATTATCAGTCTCTGTAAAGATAGTCTCTCTCTCTGGTTGAGGTTGAGGACAAATGTGTTCGATTAGCCTCATGCAACTTTGCATGGTGAATAGTAAATGCATGACGTGTGTCGTAAGGGGGAAGGTGGGGGTGTAGAGGTTGACCTCTAATGCCCTCTTTTAAGTACGATTGGCTCCTTTAGATCAACAACTCCTTAGGAGATTGAAATGAGTGATTGTCTAGACAGTGATTAACTCGCCTGTTATCCACGTTCATTTAGCATTGATTCAACATCGATAATGTTGAATGGACGTCGATTCAGTGTTACTCAAGCATGTTTTGCCCCCCACCTTGAGAGAGAGAATTGGAGTGAGGGAAATGGGAAGGAGGGATAATGGTAGGGAAAAAGAGAGAATGGGTGACAGGGAGAGAGAGAGAGAGAGAGAGAGAGAGAGAGAGAGAGAGAGAGAGAGAGAGAGAGAGAGAGAGAGAGAGAGAGAGAGAGAGAGAGAGAGAGAGAGACAGTCAGACACCCGGGCACTGCCGGATAACCCCATCTGATTAATTTATATTTAAGAAGAACCGGATCTTGAATAGTCCGTTAGTATTCACGAATGGGTCTTTTTTGGGTCAGTTTCTACCTATACAAGGTCAGCTTGAGAATAAAGAATAAAGCTGAGAGTAAAGTTTGAGAATAATGCTTGAGAATAAAGCATCATTAACTCGAGAAACGTGTGTGTGTCTGCTGGCAATTAATTTAATTTGCCAATCAAAGAGAGAAAGCGGAATGAATAATAATAATTATAATAATAATAATTGCCTACCTGGTGAGTCACACATACCTGGCCCCCCTACTACCTGACTCTTGTCTCAACTTACCACCACCAGACACTCACCCACACTCATCACACTCACCCACACTCATCACACTCATCTCCCTCATCAAATTCATACCATCATCACCAACGTTACTAACCACTAATAACTTAGTATCCATCCCACACTGGTGTCTTGCTCATTCCACTTCGCAATATATATATACAGATTTGCATGAGCATTGCAAATCTGGCCAATCTCCCCATCCCCCCCTCTCTCTCTCCCTCCTTGCTCTCTTATCAGGGTCTGGGGTCTGTTAAGCTGTGATTTATATATTATTTTTAAGTGTTTTATGGTCTGCTCCCTTATCAAATATACAAGCTTGAATTTATGCTAGTTCCTTATTATTTTTTTTATAATTATATCCGATGTTTCATGGTCAGAAAGGCAACGTGTGCAGTTTTTGAGTCTACTTGTCTGAAAGGTATTTTTTTAAAACGCTATTTCAGTGCTTTCATTTACTGCTTCAAGAAATTAATCTTTATTTCTCACAGGCTCGGCTGTGTCAAGCTTTAAGTCCCGACTGTCATTGTGTTGGTCGACAGTGCTAATCAGGAGTAATCTGATTCATTAATCAATCTGCATTTTGCTGGGAGAATATGATTGGTTATCAGTTATTAGTAATTGATTACTTAATTGATTACTTAAATTTTTGTTATAGAACCTATTCAGTTGATTGAGCCCCTAGGCACAGCACCTCTTAAAACCTAGAGGTTCTCTAGGTTTTCTAGAGGGATAAGATGGTGGGGATGGATGCCCAGACCAGCAATCCCTATACTTGTTTGTTTAATACGTGAATATAGAATAGCAGCCTTCAGCGTGGGTAGGAGAGTAAATTATGCTTTGCAAGTAGGCTAGTGGTGGTGGTGAATCTGGTGAGTAAGGGGGGTGGGAAATGCGGAGGATGAATGATGAGAATGGGTGTAGTGGATGAGTTTGGGCGAATGATGTCGGTGTATCGTGAGGTTAGCGGAGTGAGGGAGATAGGAGACAATAGGTAGGTAGAAGTGAGATATCTCTTGTCATTGAACAAATCCGCAAGGGCCGTGACGAGGATTCGAACCTACTTACCTGTGAGCATATCTCTTGTCATCACCTACACGGGGCTCTATTTGCCGATGAGACAATATTTTCTCATAATTGTTCATGCTGGTGTGTGAGGTCTTGCGATTCTGGCGACTGGAAAACTCTGACCCAGCGACTGATCAGCAGACTAAAATTAAAGCTTCAGGTTCGTTCACCTGAAGCTTCTTCAATGTTGACTCTGATGTCTTTGCTAAGAGAAGTGTGGAATATATATATATATATATATATATATATATATATATATATATATATATATATATATATATATATATATATATATAATATGGCTCGTGGTTATACCGTAGTTGTTAAGTGTAGCTAATTGTGCCAGTCAGTCGCTGTGTGTGTGTGTGTGTGTGTGTGTGTGTGTGTGTGTGTGTGTGTGTGTGTGTGTGTGTGTGTGTGTGTGTGTGTGTGTGTGTGTGTGTGTGTGCGCGCGCGCACCGGTTCCACAACTGTCAGCCAACGCCTCCAAGCAAGCAAAAATATGAACACATGTAGACGATGAGTCACAATAACGTGCCTGAAGATACGATGACCAAATTACACACCAGAAGATGAGAAGACGACGACGTTTCGGTCCGTCCTGGACCGTTATCAAGTCGACTGTGGCCAAAAATTGTGATTCAGTCATCGTGGAGACTGATTTTGTCACACAGCTGCATCTCAACTTTCGTACTAAGATGAAGAGAAGAATTTTATATGTTTAGAATAGAATTAGAATTTTAGAATAGAATTTTTTATCCATGTTCAAAGAATTTTATACGCCGTTTAGAGCCATAAACGCCACTAATATAAGAAGAGTACCAAATATATTGAGAAGATTTGTACCGAAACCAGACTCCTCACACACCTTAACCTGGTACCCTAGAGTAACGTATTAATGTGGGCACTTAATAACCTTGATACTTGACCCCTTGACCTAGAAATAATGCTGCGTAAGATGGGTACGGAATACGCTTATATAATACACGCAGACGTGAGGTAACATTTCGTCAGTGAGGGGCAGTGTTGTAACGAAGCCAGGTGTGTGAGGAGCATGTAATGAGGACACACAGCACGGATAAACCCACCTCATAATCTTCCACCACTTGACTCTCTTATCAAGGACAACGTAAAGTAGGAGTACTCAAGGAGGGAAAAGTACAAACTGGATCACATCCCTCAGGACGACGACAACGTCACTAGGAAAATAAAATCAGGGTTGTGAATCGACGTAAGAGAGTGGCTGTCATCATTGTTATTTTATTCCCTCCCTAGACCAAACGTTCAGTGATTATATGGCTAGGAGCGTTGCATGAATATTGCATGGTGGGAGTAGGGCACCCTTGGGAGCCACACCATGTCCACACCAGGGGGGGCATGGGTGCCCACTGGGATCCACACCAGGGGGGGGGTACGGGTGCCCACTGGGATTCACACCAGGGGTATGGGGGTGCCCACTGGGACATACATCAGGGGTATGGGAGTGCCCACAGGGACACACGTCAGGGATATGCGGGTGGCCACTGGGCTCCACACCAAGGGCACGCATGTTCACTGGGCTCCACACCAAGGGCACGCATGTTCACTGGGCTCCACACCAAGGGCACGCATGTTCACTGGGTTCCACACCAAGGGCACGCATGTTCACTGGGCTCCACACCAAGGGCACGCATGTTCACTGGGCTCCACACCAAGGGCACGCATGTTCACTGGGCTCCACACCATGGGCTCGCATGTTCATTGGGCTCCACACCATGGGCTCGCATGTTCACTGGGCTCCACACCAGGGGACACCGACCGACACACGTGATGGGATTATAACAACACACCAACAGTCTGGTGGGCTTTGATATGCAAGGAAAACCTCAGTGCAACAATCGCGTGATAATCGCTCGATTAGAGTCAACGTTTAATATGCCTTTCGATATACACGCTCAGAGTACTGGAGGCTGGGGCCGCCTCTCAATAGGAAGCCTGGTCGAAGACCGGGCCGCGGGGACGCTAAACCCCGAATTCATCTCAAGGTACTCTCAAGGTAACATCTTTAGGTAATCTCCCATGTGTTTTTGCTGGGCTGTTTTCTCCTCGGGATATTCAGACTTTGAATAAGATTTTCATTTTAAGCTTTTTGACCAACATATTCACGTTTGTGTTCATGCGAGCTTCAGTGAGTACTCATAGTACGTGTTCATGCGAGCTTCAGTGAGTACTCATAATACGTGTTCATGCGAGCTTCAGTGAGTACTCATATTACGTGTTCATGCCAGCTTCAGTGAGTACTCATAGTACGTGCCATGGGAGCTTCAATGATCATATGAAAATTCAGTGATTGCATCTCCATAGCAGCTGATCACTGTAATGCCATATGAGTTACATTTAAACTTACAGCGAACTTCCCTCTCCTGACTACTAGTTCATTCAATATTAAACCAAATAATTTAGCGTTAGCGAGTCAAACAAATGCACCGTCTTATGGCAATATTCGTGACGATATATCTCGACCTAGCTTCATTACTCGCATATAGCTTCCCTCATAACTTTCCAACCACTTGAACTGGGCGGTAGAGCGACGGTCTTGCTTCAAGCAGGTTGGCGTTCAATCCCCGACCGTCCAAGTTGTTGGCCACCATCCCTTTCCCCCCGTCCCATCCCAAATCCTTATCCTGACCTCTTCCTAGTGCTATATAGCCGTAATGGCTTGGCGCTTTTCCCCTAATAACTCTCTCTCTCTCTCTCATAACTTTCTGAAAGGCTTATAAACTCTGGCAATATTATAAAAAGGTCCAGGGATGAGATGAGATGTCATACACAAAGTAGATGTCATACACAAAGATGTATGAGATGTCACAAAGATGCTGAGATGTCATACACAAAGTAGACTGAGATGTGAGCCGTCAAGCATCTCACACAGTGTTGCAGACAGCTACTTGCATATGCATGACCCGCCTGGCTAGGAATATATATATATATATTGTGCACTCTGGTAAGGTAAGGTAGATGAAACTTTAGAAGGGAAGGAGCTCTTAGGGGTGAGTCGAGTTCTCTCTGAGCCCAGAGCTCACTCACACAGCAGGTCACAGGGATATATATATTAAGTTTGCCATCTGTTATAACGTTGCGAACGATTGACATCTCCCATGCTGAACCCACAGTAACTTCCGGGTATCTATTTACTGATAGGTACCCAGACACATGAGGTGCAAGGAAACATACTCAAACGTCACGTCCTGTCAGCTAATTGAACCCTGGACCATTCAGTTGTGAGCAGACTACGCAGACCACTGTACTAAATCAGGTCTACCTGGTTTTTGGTGTATATATACTGAGTTTACTTTAGTCCTTTACTGTATCCGGGTTCTTGCTTGTTGGTTGGTCAGAGAACTAATGGTACGGCCTTAATTAATAGCCCTTCAGAGGCTGATCATTAGGCACTCGGACTTGAAGCAGCAGTGGGTGGAAGCAGCAGTGGGTGGAAGCAGCAGTGGGTGGAAGCAACAGTGGGTGGAAGCAGCAGTGGGTGGAAGCAGCAGTGGGTGGAAGCAGCAGTGGGTGGAAGCAGCAGTGGGTGGAAGCAGCAGTGGATGGAAGCAGCAGTGGGTGGGAATTCACTGATGAACAATGTATCCTGTTAGGTCTGGATTGGGTTTTTCGAAAATTTTCTTTCCTTTTCTTTCCTTTCTAGGAAAATCTGGGCCAGGAACAGGGGTCACTTCCTGGGATCGTGGACCAGGAACTGGGATCGTTTCCTAGGATCGATCTGTTGGAAGGGATTCCGGCAGTGTGACAGACTTACCCATTTGGAGAAAGTTTTTCTCTTCCGTCACGCGGTCAGTAACAGGATGAGTGACGCAAAAATCACTAAGCTTTGATACACTAATACCTAACCAATTCCTGGGTCAGTAGCGGTACCAACTGTTGGTTATTGTAGCTAAGCTGCTTATAACTGCCTTTCCCATATGGAGTAGATACTCACTGGTCTCCTCTCCCTTTCCCATCTTCATTACCTTACACTTGTTGGGATTGAATTCCAACAACCATTTATCTGACTACTCCCAGAGTTATATCTTGAGGTTATCTTGAGATGATTTCGGGGCTTTAGTGTCCCCGCGGCCCGGTCCTCGACCAGGCCTCCACCCCCAGGAAGCAGCCCGTGACAGCTGACTAACACCCAGGTACCTGTTTACTGCTAGGTAACAGGGGCATTCAGGGTGAAAGAAACTTTGCCCATTTGTTTCTGCCTCGTGCGGAAATTGAACCCGCGCCACAGAATTACGAGTCCTGCGCGCTATCCACCAGGCTACGAGTTTGTCATAATCCTATAACGTACTGCAGTCCACATCTGTTTTCACGTTCTTCATCACCTTTGTTGCATCATCTACAAACATTGACATGTCTGAGCTTACTCTCTCCGGCAGGTCATTCACATTAGTTATGGACAGCAGTAGTCGCAGGATAGAGCCCTGTGGGACCTCACTTGTTACATTCCTCCAGTTTGAAACCTCCTCTCTGACTGTGACTCGTTGCTTTCTGTCCTTCAGGTACTCCCTTAGCTAGTTCAGTCTTTTCCCAGTTATCCCAGAGTGAACTGTGCAGATAGTTCTCCGACTTGTTCAGCAGTCTTTCATGGGGGAACAGTGTCAAATGCCTTTTGACAGTTCAAAAAAATAAAGTCTACCCAATCTCCCTTTTCCTGTCTTATTTTAGTAACCTTGTCATGAAAATCATGTTTGTCAGGCACAACTTTCCATTTCTAAAGCCATGCTGATTTGTTGTCACAAAGTCGATCCTCTCAAGATGTTCCACTATTTAGGACCTGATTTCTTTTTCCAGCATTTTACAAGGAATAATTGTTAATAATACTTGTGTGTAGCTTAGTGCCGCCTTTTTATCCTCATTTTTGAGTATTGGGACTACGTTTGTCTTTTTCAGACATCTGGGAGATCTCCTGTCTCAAGCGTTTTATTAAAAAATGTTAGAAAACGGGTGACAGAGTACTTTTGCAGTCTCCTACAACAGCCATGGTGAGATTAGGTCTGATTCCATTGACCTTGTCACATCTAGTTCCACCGGGATTTTTTTTTTACCTCTTCCACAGTGACTATAATGTCATCCAGTATTTCCTCCGGCCTTTCATTTTGCAACCTTGGTCTCCACGTTGGTTCTAATATAAAGACCTGAAATCTTTCGTCGAGTTAATCTCATGGCAATTACAAATTTCGTATTTGTTCCTGAAGCTGCGGATGGAGGATGCTTTTGCAACTTATTCTTCCACTGAATTTCACTTTTACCGTTTGTAGCACAGCGTGTATTTCCTCAAGTCCGCTTCCCTGATTCACAAGCCTTTCAAACTTCCTCCCATGTCTTATTCTTCTGTGTTTTCATAATCTGAAAATGGCTGCCGAGTCCACTGTATATTCACCTCAGCATTTTTGTATATTGTGTTGATTTTATCTCAAGTTCTATATATTTTTTACCAAAGAGATGTTAGTTTTCTTGACCTGTTTTCATTACTTAAACATTTTACTTTTGTTCTCAGCCATATTGTATGTCTTTAGGCATTTCAGTTCTCTTTTTTTTAGTTTAACGAGATGCGAGTTGAATATCAGTGCTGCATATTCAGGTCTGAAGTAGGCTATGCAAATGTCCTTGAAAGCGTTCATTTCAAGGATTTTATATGTTCTAAAATTTGCCAGCTCCTCATATGTTGCTGATGTTATTGTATTTATGCTCAGGTTCTCTCTCTCTTATCTTGTATATGGTAACTTTTGCCTCCTTTGAATTTTATAAAGTCCCCATCTTAAATTCTCGACTCTGTACGTTATTATTACATTTATTATCTGTTATTTCCTCATGGCTTGAGCCCTTTCCCGCGACTGTCCTCCCCAGTATAAGCCACCAGCCAGGAGATGCAACTCAGTGCACTGAATTACGTCTTGCTAGACTTTTTAGCATGCAGGCGTCGCCAAGACTGCATTATAGCTCCGTAATACATTTAAGCAAGGTAGCAACCCATGCCCGTTAACATTTTGGTCACGCAGAGTTATGCTCATTGAAGGAAGCAATAATAAAGTGTTAATATTACAGACACCTGTTCAATTAGTTTGATTATTGTTTTAAACCTTGATTAAGGTAAATACAGGACATGCATATTAACTAAAGGGACTGTTGACCTGCGGCAGACGACACAATAATGTCGAAATTGTTTCTGTGTCGTTTGTTGTGTAATAGAGCTTATATAAACAATGAAAGTTACAATGAAAGTTACAATAACAGTTGAATATATAACCAACACTGGAGCATAATAATGACACAGGAGTGCAATGAGCGAGAAACAACACAGTTAAGATATCGTTCGTATATTATTCTCTTTGTCCGAGTGAAAACAAATTTGATTCATCAACGCAAAACATGTGTATTTCATTTTATATACAAATGATTTTAATCTTACACATAAAGGTTTAATGTAATGTTTGTTACGTATAAAGTGGTAAAGATAATAAAAGCAACAGAAGTGGAGTTAAATCAACATATAGTTGTGTTGTACAGAATATTCGTTCCCTTAGTTCACTCGCAACTAAAACATGTTTTCTCGACAAATAGATACTCGTGAGAAAGCGGGAGAGCAAAAGGAGTTGTTAGCCCTTTCATTCTCTGTCTCAGTCTTTCTCTGTCTCTCTCTCTGTCTCTCTGTCTCTCTCTCTCTCTCTCTCTCTCTCTCTCTCTCTCTCTCTCTCTCTCTCTCTCTCTCTCTCTCTCTCTCTCTCTCTCTCTCTCTCTCTCTCTCTCTCTCTCTCGGTCGGCGTTCAATCCCCGACCGTCCAAGTGGTTGGGCAACATTCCTTCCCTCCGACCCATCCAAAATCCTTAATGATGATCACTTCCAAGTGCTATATAGTCGTAATGACGTGGCACTTTCTCCTGATTCTTCCCTTCCTCCTCCTTCTCTCTCTCTCTCTCTCTCTCTCTCTCTCTCTCTCTCTCTCTCTCTCTCTCTCTCTCTCTCTCTCTCTCTCTCTCTCTCTCTCTCTCTCTCTCTCTCTCTCTCCCTAACATTTCTTCGACTCATTTGCTTTTCCACCTTTCACTTACGTTCTAATAACCTTCTTTGTCTCAATTTAAAGTGGCTGTCTTTTTCCACTTTATTCCTATTAGTAATCTTGTATGTTGTGATCATATCCCACCTATTCCTTCTCTCCTCTAGGGTCGTGAGATTTAGTTCCATATTAGCCTCGCCCCATACCTTAACTCTTTTAAACTCTGGCACCAATTTTTGCTGCAAATCTCTGTTCTTTAAAATTTGGGTTGTATGCTTCACAAGATGTACTCACCTAGTTGTGTTTGCGGGGGTTGAGCTCTGGCTCTTTGGTCCCGCCTCTAACTCTCTCATGGAGTCCTCTAATGTGGACTCCATGTTGGCGCTGCATTTGCATTGGTCTAACGAAATGTTGCGTAGAATGCATTAACGGAGTGCCCGATTTATAGATTTCTAGGGGATGTTCTAATTTGACCAGACCACACACTAGAAGGTGAAGGGACGACGACATTTCGGTCCGTCCTGGACCATTCTCAAGTCGATCGATAATTGGACCTAATTGGATGTTCTAATCTTTGCTATCGTTCCCTGTGCTGGCTACTACCTCGGTTATGTGTGACTCTGGTGTTAGTGTTTTGGATGTATATATATATATCCACTCACAAACATTTATCCATTTCCGATTCCTATAGTATCCTTTCCCTTTATAGTGTATAGATTTTTTTGTCTCCTTTCTTCATTTTTCGTCTTCGTTACTTTACACTTCTTGAGAATGAATTCTAGCAACTGTATATTTACTCCTATAATTTTACTTATAGGAGTAAATAAACTTATAGGATTACTCCTAATCCTATAAGTCCTTTTGTAACGTCCTGCAGTCCTCCTCTATTTTTACATTCTTCATCAGCTTTGTATCATCTGCAGATATTGATACATGTATAAACTCACTCAATCCGGAAGGTCGTTCACATAAATTAGGAACCATAGCGGTTCCAAGACCGCACCTAATTGGACCCCTACCTGTTACATTCCTCCAAATTGAAACTATTTCTATGCCTGTAACT
>NC_091169.1:21153367-21205867 GCF_040958095.1 Procambarus clarkii
TAAGACGGTTAAGGTCGTCTTGCGCCGGTCCGGTCAGGGCGAGGTTCGCTGATCAACACGGGAGGCTATGAGAGAGAGAGAGAGTTTGGCTGGGGATATTGGCCCACTTCCTTATAAGCGACGGGGGCGTACCACATGTCAGGGAGGAGCTGAGGAAGGTTCAGAAGAGGGAGAGAGATTGAGAGAGAGAGAGAGAGATATTGAGAGAGAGAGAGAGAGAGATTGAGAGAGAGAGATTGAGAGAGAGAGAGAGAGAGAGAGAGAGAGAGAGAGAGAGAGAGAGAGAGAGAGAGAGAGAGAGAGAGAGAGAGAGAGAGAGAGAGAGCGAGAGAGATAATTGGGGAGAGAGATGCTGTCTCATAGCAAGAAAGCTTCGCGTCTTCAATATAAGCGAGTTAGCTTAGGGTGAAGCTAAATGCTTGCTAACTTACAAGTACCTTGACTAATGAGAGTATGATAGTATATCACTTCTTTCATCAAGTACCAAATACCCTTTCATTCAGGCAGATGAAAGTATAACCAATTATCTAGCATTAAAATAAATGTGTAAAGTTTTTTAACATAACAAAAACATAAATAAACATCCTTACAGCTTTAAATTCAGCTGTATAAACAAATCCACAAGGGCCGTGATGACGGTTCGAACTTGTGAATTTGTTCATTTGATGCATCACGCTATTCTGATTTATGAGTGTAAGCTGTATAAAGCCTTCCTTTACGTATTGCTCAAATTAGACAGATATCAGAACTCTTGATGACCAGACCACACACTAGAAATTGAAGGGACGACGACGTTTCGGTCCGTCCTGGACCATTCTCAAGTCGATTGTCCGAAACGTCGACCGAAACGTCGGACCGAAACGTCGTCGTCCCTTCAATTTCTAGTGTGTGGTCTGGTCAACATACTTCAGCCACGTTATTGTGACTCATCGCCTGCATATCAGAACTCTTCCTTCATATCTATCCACCCCAGCACAAACTTTCTAAAGTAGGAAGGAGCCTGTGCTCTCCACCGACTCGCAGAACAAATGAATCAGATTTATAAAGTCTCTCATCCTTCCATAGGATAGGGGACATAAGATAAGGGACATAAGATAGGGGACATAGGATAGGGGGACTGATTAAATAACGTCTCATTCTGACTGTTTTTTGTTTGTTTTTGATATCATACTACCTATTACCCCCCCCCCCCCCTGATATTTGTATGGTCATAATACCTTATCCCTTCTGTTTTTATAAGGCAATAATATCTATTATCTCCCTTTGTTAAGGTCATAATATTTATTTCCTTCGATTTAACTGTTTACCCATGAGAGTGGAACCTCGGTGTTCAGCTGAAGGAAATGTCAACAACCTCATTGTCACGGCGCCTTAATTACCCTTAGTTCTCGCTCAGTAATTAGTTCCGCATGTTTACAAACCCATCATTTCCCCTCCCTTCCCTATTCTGTTTCCTCGCAGCCCTTTACCCCTTAACACCACCCTTAACAAAAGGGCATCACTCTTTACTCTTGCATCTCCTCAGCCTCTCTTCTTGACATCAGCCTCCCTGAGCATCATCGACGACGTCTCTCTCTATGTGATATACTATCATACCCTAATTTATTATTAGGCATTTTTATCAAACATAACCACTGTACTGTAATTATATGTATATATAGAACTTATATATATAAATTACATAAATTATGTATATATATATACACATATTGCCCTTCGCCTTGCCGCCCCCATCCTCACCGAACATAGGTGCATCTGCGGAACTGCGATGGCAGACCAATATGGTCGTCATGGTCTGGTATGTCGTAAATCACAGGGTAAGATTGCAAGACATGAAGAAGTCAACGACATCATCAAGAGGAGCCTCGCCACAGCCCGCTGCCCGGCACAAAGAGAACCACACTTATCCAGACCTAACGACCCTCAGAAGCGCCCTGATGGGGTCACCTTGCTACCTTGGAAGGATGGTAAGCATGTGGTGTGGGACTACACGTGCGCTGCCACACTGGCCAGTACCTACCTCCACTACAGCACACGTGAAAGCGGTGGTGCTGCTTCTTTCAGGGAATCGCAGAAAATTATTAAATACAGAGGTCTACCACACTGCTACAGCTTTGTTCCGATCGGCTCGGAGACCCTCGGTTCGTGGGGAAAATGTGCATTGAAGTTCCTGAAGGAATTGGGGGACAAATTGATCAGCGCTACAAAAGACCAGAGAGCAAAAAGTTTCTTGTTCCAGCGCCTCAGTGTTGCGATTCAGAGGGGAAATGCCTGTTGCGTCTTGGGCACTAGTCCAACTTCAGAAAAATTCGAAGAAGTGTTTGACTTGCAACAATGATCGAACCCGTCTGTGACATTCATCAATGTTTCCCATTGTCGTGTTTTTCAAGAGATCCATAACCTTTAAGCACTTTTTGTATTATTTTTGTATCAACCCATGTATATCTTGTAACCATCAAATACATAATAAAACACACACACACAAAAGGAAGAGGGTGGTAGGAGAAAACACACAGAAACTGTATTGGAGGGGATCTAAACATTCCCTCTAATGCGTTATGCGTGGTTTCCTCCGAGGCTATGGGTCCCCCATCTTCCAGCCAGAGGTGGAACTCCCTTCCTCTATATATATATATTATATATATATATATATATATATATATATATATATATATATATATATATATATATATATATATATATAATATATATATATATATATATATATATATATATATATATATATATATAATATATATATAATTACCTGTGTAACAAAGTTCAAATAAAGTAAATATATATGTGTACATACAAAAGAATGGGGGTGGTAGGAGAAGATAATATTAGTGTTCAGTGAGAAACCACAAGGTCTCCTCTGAATACTTTTTATTTTCTTCTCCGAGGCTATGGGTCCCCACATTGGCACCAGAGGTGGTACCCTCACAAACTTTATATATATATATATATATATATATATATATATATATATATATATATATATATATATATATATATATATAATATATATAATATGTACTGTATATATGCTGACGCTCTGCTGTCACTGTTCCGTCCTGGTAACGGGCAAAAGAAGAAAGGGCAGATAATAATATTCAAGTTTATCATTTACTTATGGAGAATAGCGAGTCAAATTGTGATACAAAAGAAATAGGAGAAACCTGATCTTTGTGGAGATGTGGATGTCCGACGCACCAAGCCCATGTTGACAGATACAATCTCTGGGCCAGGTCAGCTTGTCCTTCGCTCTGGGGGACGTGCTCAAAACACTTTTGGGAGAAGATGACAAAAATGGAGTTTCCCAAATCCACGAGAAATCATCGGCAGCGATTGCGCCGGGTTTTATGGATTTTTGGCGATTTAACCCGGTGATTCGGTATTGGCTTATTCAAGAGGGAGGAGAGTGTGTAGGTGGAGTTATAGCAGCAGTGTTATTTCCTTTTAGGAAGCTTAGGTCGTAAATATATTTCAATTAACTGTTGAAGCCAAGTCAAGTAGGTTTGAGATTTGTGGACTCTACAAGGACTCTGTGTAGGACTCTCGATAAATCCCAGAGGACATATGTGAGCTATAATTCAGCAGATTACCTTTGACAGGTATTAAGAATGGGTTGATTGTATTCCGTGCTGATTAAACTAGTACAGTGGTAACAATTACATTTTCAGTTAAAACTAATTAAGTGGAAATGATGGCAGTATCTAAACCAGAAGTTCTTCCAGACTTGAAGCTTGTTAAGTTAATTAATTTATTATGCACCCCATACCCATCTTGTGGGCGGTAGTGGAAAGGGTTACAGAGGCACATAATCTATTAGGACTTCTGATCATTTTTGAGCCCTTTTGTAGTTCACTCGTTAGTGAGTTTACCTGACAATTCCAGGAATAAGAGTTTGATCCCATTGCATATCCTCAAGTATTAATTCATATATAAATCAAATTCTAATGATTTTTTAGTGCATTCTAGTAATTATTTACCTTACGGCGAAATCCCCTTCACCAAATTACCTGCTCTGAGAAGACAAACTGACAAACGTATTGACTTGAGAAAGTCACTTCATGAAGGCCTGACATCGTTTGGCCGGGCACACAGAGATGAAGGGACGAGTGTTTGTAAATCAATTTGCGTCGTGCAAGCGCCGGCAGGGCTACAGGAAATGACTCTCAAGAGACTCGCAGTTACGAGTCAACTCTCAGAAACGCTACGTCTTTCTGCGCCGATTCAGCGAAATCATTCTGTCCCATTTTTGGGTTCCTCGAAAGGAAAACATTTTTCCTGTACGAAGATGTGAAAATATCTCATTGTGAACGGTCAGTGATTTGTGGGTGATATTTAATACAAGGACTATGTTAATCTTGGAATTTAGTTTAAATGGAATGATAAATTCTGTGGACACAGTTCTTGGCTCTAAACTTGGGGACTCGTTTTCACTCCCAGAGTAGGACGTAAACGGTAGTGAAGACCCTATATATATATATATATATATATATATATATATATATATATATATATATATATATATATATATATATATATATATATATATATATATATATATATATATATATATATATAATAATAATAATATATGTGTGTGTGTGTGTGTGTAAGTGTATTAATAAACAATGTAAGTGTAACAAAAAATATATATGTGTGTTTCTTAAAACCAAATTTTCGGATGTAACCCACATTCCTTTCTCAAGGTGTTTTATACAATGTTCCATATACAATGTTCCATATACAATGTGGAGAACACTGTATACAGTGCCTTGAGAAAGGAATATAGGTTACATCCTGAAATTTGTTTTTTAAAAAAACACTTACACATATATATTGGGTCTTTCCTTCACATTAATTCAAACACTACGACATTGTTGTCTCTCCATAAACGGTACTGTAGATTTCCTTTCACCTGATGCACCTATTCTGCTAGCAGTAAAATAGGAACCCCGGGAAATAGTCAATTGATATGATTGGCAGCCTAGGGGGAGAGTGGGGGAGGGGGGGGGATGTCAAAAAGTCTAAGGACAGGTTTCCTGTACAAGTCAGCGGGAATTAATATTAATATTATCTATGATTTTATTTGACAATCATATCTCCTATACAACTTCTGTTTTCCAGTGATGCGATGGTTTAATTATTTTAGTCTTTATACACAGGTCATGACCCTTCGCTCTGGGTGTAGTCTACTCTAGTGGACTTCAGGACTTCATCCAGCATCATTTAGTGTTGGACGGAAGCAGGATTCCACCCCTGGCGCCTGTTGGGAGATTGGTCCTATTATACCCGAACTGTTTATCAGCAGGTCAGTCTGAAAGCTTACTGGATAAAGTGACCTCTGGAACGGCGTTATAGGATATATCAGGGCGATGTGGGTCGGTATTTACGTAGCTACTTGTCTAGATGTGTTTGCAAGGTGGAGCGGTTACCTCTTATGGAACGTAAGAGCTATCAGTAGGAAAATGCAATGCATTTTCAAATGGTTTTTCTTATATTATTTATATTTGAATCTGTGAATTGAATTATCATTGAAAAAATGTTCATCACCCCAGTTCATTTGTTACATTAAGGTTGAACAATTTCATTCCGAGAAATTTGCGACTCTTGACTGTCACAAATTTTCATCTGCTTCTCTCCCTGATTCATCGTTCTGTCAACTTTGCCTTGTAGGATATTGTATGTCGTTATCATGTCCCCTCAGATCCTACATTTTTTTGGAAAAGTTCACTTTCCTAAAGTGTTCTTCGCAGCCCAGTCTCCTTAACCGAAGAAGAATCCTTACTGCATAGCTTTGCTGATTTCAAGTTTTGACTTGTGTTTCTTTAGGTTGGAGTACCAAGAGGATGGAGTAGTTTGGTAGTTAAGGAGGTTGTTAAATAGGTTGACACTCGCAGGTCTAACAGTGTTCTGAGGTCTCTATTTTTATCCAAGTTCCTGTAGGATATACCGTATTTATTCTGGTGATGTGTTTGTCTTTGGTGTTAAAGTAAGAGTTGTATCCGCTTCCAAGTCTTTTCACTTTTTTCTGAAATGTGTCATTGTTGTATCTTCATTCTGTTCTGTATTTGCGGGTCTTTTCATTTTCATCACTATTCCTTTCCTCATAACTTTGCATTTGTCGTATTAAAAGTTGAGTCAAAACTTTTCAGATCATTTTTCTGGAAACTCTCCAGTTTGTTCTGCAATAAATCATGATGCGCATTTGTTCTAATTCATCTCATTAGCTTTGCATCATGAATAATCATGTAGTGTGAATTATTTTGTATTGCTGCCCCTGGAGGCGGCTAGATCATTGAGTACCCGATACTCATCCTGTGAGCGGTAGCGCAAAAAGGATTACAGAGGGTGCAAAAGGTCTTTTATCAGACCTCAAAGTAGATTATTATATTAACTATTACATCTCTCCTGCACAACTTATAATTATAATACCAAGCTAGTTACAGAGATTGTTCCATATCAATAGCTATGTATTTTAATTAAACATTATATATTAATGGTAGGACTTTTCACTAATACATAACTGTTTTAACTATGTAGGGTCATAGCAACGGTCCTGTTTATCATTGTTAGTAACAATAATCTTCACAATTCGCTCCTTGTTCCATAATCTCGTATGTCATTTATCTACTTGAAGCAAAAATACGGATACAGTGCAAGGATTTCTGGTATTGTGTCCTTAATTTTTGAGAAGATATATACAGAAAAATGTTGAATAGGGAAAAGAAAAACATCTTGCTAATGATCATTAAACCGACCAGCAATTCACTTTTAAAAAACACGGGCATATATCAGATCTGTTAATGTCGAAGATTCGGAATTGTAGACGATTTGTTACAGTTGAAAGGATGTAGATACGGGTCATTCTGCCTGTTACAGTGTCTGGTTTAAAGGACTCGAATACGCAAGATGAAACGAAGCAGGGAGGATAGAAATGGTATATATATGCTTTCTGAGAAACAAGTAAATTCGTTGTTCCTTACACAAAATGTCGTAAGAATTTATTCCTCAAGCCAAGATTCCATAAAATCTTATGTATGCCCATTTAAGTGTGATTGGACTGTACCTGTGGAAGATTTACTTCAACGGCACATCCAGTAGTCAATCCCAGAAGTCTGTGTTCATGCACATAATTACAGGCTACAGCAGTGGAGGCCTCGGAGAGGAACTTTAAATAAATCACATTAATAACATTCTTTTTAACTATTTTATGATGGGGGGGGGGGGGGACCTGACGTTGGGAAGTTTCAATTGGCCATGAATTAAAATTTCAGTTAAGAGCTATCATAGATATGCTAGTGATGAAGAATTTGATATTCAACGCGCTTTACAGTATCTAAGGTGTAGAGTTTCATGAAAAGCTCATATAAAAGTCAAATTAAAATATATTGCAAAAAAACACACACTGGTCTGCAACCAAAATGCTTCTGAAACAAATGACGTCAACCTTGATTAATTCTGGGTCACTGAGAACAGAAATGTTTAAAATTGTTGAGTAACATTACTTATCAAAATATCTTAAAGCTGTTTTGCTGCATAATAGGAGTTTTTTCCCCCATTTATTTCATTGGGTTATGCAGCCCATAAGAGGGAACCTCATGACAACATGAAGTAGCTTTCAGAGGTCAGCAGGATCCAGTATTCCGCAAGGTCCACAAAATACAACAACAACAACAAAAAATACAAAAAATACGTATTCCACAAAATACATATTTATTTATTTATTTATTTATTTATTTGTTTATTTATTTATTTATTTATTTATTTATTTATTTATTTATTTATATACAAGAAGGTACATTGGGATTGGGAGGATGCATAATATGGTAATTGCAATCTTGTAAAGCCACTAGTACGCGCAGCGAATCGGGCGTTTCGGGCATATACGTCTCTGACGTGACTACAGATCTCTTCCCTGAAGAATTAATTACCAAGCGAATCGTGACCCAAGAGGCTACCAGCTAGAAGATATTTGATACCGATTCTTTATTACGTTAATAAGAAGATTTATGAAACTCGTTTCGTCAACGGGCTCATCGGGCGCCAATATCGACAATTCAAACATCTCGTACATGTTTAGCTAAAGGCACGAAACATTAGCTTCACGAAACAAAACATCTCCCACTTAAGTAAATAACATACAGAGAGGGAAAGAAAATAATCAATCGACTTGAGAATGGTCCGAGACGGATCGAAACGTCGTCGTCCCTTCAACTTCTAGTGTGTGGTCTGGCCAACAAGGAAAGAAAGAGAGAATCTGCTCTGCAATAGAAAACTGAAGATAACTTTATCATTACCAGATTTAAGCAAGAAATAACGTGTACAGATTAATAGTGATAATATAAGAAAAATATATTCATGAACGTTTAAACATTCATACATAAATTATCACCTATAACAATAACTCATTATATATATATCAATTACATCTACATTCTACAGCGAAAAATAAATTTCTGAATACGACAAAACTCATAATGACAAAATAATAATACTAATAATAATAATATAAGGCCAGCCCACAGAAATAAAATTATCAGTATTATTTTAAGAAATCATGTAAAACCACTGCAAAAATAATCTGTTTATAGATGACCAGAGGAATGAAAAAGTAATATCAGGTCGATCAATGAGATGTAAAGCTGAAAGGTGTATTATTAAAATGAAGCAGCAGCAGCAGCAGTAGCAGCATCAGCAGCAACATCAGCAGCACCAGCACCAGCAGCAGCATCAGCAACAGCTCCAGCAACAGCTCCAGCACCAGCAACAGCAGCAGCATACCTTTGCGCCATCTATACAAAAACACCAACTTGCTGATCACGAAGAGAAACGATAGCTTTCACACTCTCAACCACACTCTGGCTTTTATGCAATACTTTTATCTGCATTGTTTGAATGTTTATCTCTCTCCCATTCCTGTTTTATATGTTTTAAGGTTCGTTATAATATTCATCAGTTCTCAGTTATTAACTTATATTGTAATATTTTGCAAAAACGTTTTTTCATATATTGTGTCATGCATGACAAAAGGAAATTCTTCTGGTCAGATTGATAGGTCTTAACCTGGATGATTTTTAAGTTGATTTGAGCTCAAATATTTCCAACAAAAGCGAAATCATTGTCATCCTTTACGTATTAAAAAGAGGTTTCTTCGCCATTTTAATTTACTGAATAATAATTAATTTATATCTGTGTGCAATGTTCGAAATCTGAAACAAGCCGGTTCATACTTTTGTTCACAAGTCTCTACCTTGTATGAAGAGTGAACAAATGAAAGAACGAGCGAATGAGACTATGAAACGGAAGCGATTTTCATGTTCCATGTGAGAACACGTTCTTGTGTGTCAGATAATGAACCAGATGAGGCTTAGGGGAAGGTTGTGGCGGGGTGGGCGTGCCCCTAGTTCATGGGTTTCTACCCCTACACCCACTAAATCCTCCCGGCAGGGTGGGCGGGCCCCTAGTTCATGGGTTTCTACCCCTACACCCACTAAATCCTCCCGGCAGGGTGGGCGTGCCCCTAGTTCGTGGGTTTCTACCCCTACACCCACTAAATCCTCCCGGCAGGGTGGGCATGCCCCTGGTTGATGGGTTTCTACCCCTACACCCACTAAATCCTCCAGGCAGGGTGGGCATGCCTCCTGGTTGATGGGTTTCTACCCCTACACCCACTAAATTCTCCTGGCAGGGTGAGCATGCCCTTAGTTCATAGGTTTCTACCCCTACACCCACTAAATCCTCCAGGCAGGGTGGGCATGCCTCCTGGTTGATGGGTTTCTACCCCTACACCCACTAAATTCTCCTGGCAGGGTGGGCATGCCCTTAGTTCATAGGTTTCTACCCCTACACTCACTAAATCCTCCTGGCAGGGTGGGCATGCCTCCTGGTTGATGGGTTTCTACCCCTACACCCACTAAATCCTCCCGGCAGGGTGGGCATGCCCCTGGTTGATGGGTTTCTACCCCTACACCCACTAAATCATCCCGGCAGGGTGAGTATGCCTCCTGGTTGATGGGTTTCTACCCCTGCACCCACTAAATCCTCCCGGCAGGGTAGGCATGCCCCTGGTTGATGGGTTTTTACCCCCTACACCCACTAAATCCTCCCGGCAGGGTGGGCATGCCCCCTGGTTGATGGGTTTCTACCCCTACACCCACTAAATCCTCCTGGCAGGGTAGGCATGCCCCTGGTTGATGGGTTTCTACCCCTACACCCACTAAATTCTCCTGGCAGGGTGAGCATGCCCTTAGTTCATGGGTTTTTACCCCCTACACCCACTAAATCCTCCCGGCAGGGTGGGCATGCCCCCTGGTTGATGGGTTTCTAACCCTAACCCACTAAATCCTCCCGGCAGGGTGGGCATGCCCCCTGGTTGATGGGTTTCTACCCCTACACCCACTAAATCCTCCCGGCAGGGTGAGCATGCCCTTAGTTCATAGGTTTCTACCCCTACACCCACTAAATCCTCTCGGCAGGGTGGGCATGCCCCTAGTTCATAGGTTTCTACCCCTACACCCACTAAATCCTCCCGGCAGGGTGGGCATGCCCCCTGGTTGATGGGTTTCTACCCCTACACCCACTAAATCCTCCTGGCAGGGTGAGCATGCCCTTAGTTCATAGGTTTCTACCCCTACACCCACTAAATCCTCTCGGCAGGGTGGGCATGCCCCTAGTTCATAGGTTTCTACCCCTACACCCACTAAATCCTCCCGGCAGGGTGGGCATGCCCCCTGGTTGATGGGTTTCTACCCCTACACCCACTAAATCCTTCTGGCAGGGTGGGCGTGCCCCCTGGCTGCTGGGGGTACACATACCACCGGCCGCGCTGCATCCAGATTACCTGCTTTACTCAAGCAAACTTTGTACCCTCGTGGTCTCATGAACAGAACGATATCTTTATTGCACACTCTCTACACGGCTCGACGTTCTCGACTCACAACACAGGATCCTGGGTTCGATCGACGGCCAGGATAGATATCATTCAGTACGTTTCCTTTCACCTGATGCCTCTGTCCAACTAACGGGAAATAGGTACTGGGGAGTTGGGTAAGTATTGTGGGTTGCAACCTAGGGAAGGTCAGTAAATCGACCTGTAAAGTCTAGTTACAAGCTTAAGTACACAGGCTTCCTGTCCCCGACAATGGTAATTAATATCGGCCGACGCCCTGCTTTTTGTTGTCTGGGATGTTTCAACAAAGTTCGCCTATATGTGATACGAAATATCTTACATATAGCTGGTGTCACATCTGAACCACATATCTTTATACGGTTCGTATGCAACACTACATATATTCCATTATGTGGTTCGAATATTACACAGCACATATTCCTTATGTAATGATGTCCTTATGCTGTCAAGGCCCAAACGCTTCTTGAAAACCCCTCTCCCCATCCAAAAAAAAAATCTTCAAATTTTGTCAGTTGTAAAACCTTGACAATGGGTTTAAAATTGGCCCACTTGCTCGTATTTCTGCTTCAAAGATATGAAAATAAAACAAATTCTTTCGTGTCAACCAATTTTTTTTCTTCATATAATTCTTCAAAATAAGGCATATGGATATTGAGATTTAAATCAACACGTGTTAGCAATCAGCCCTCTAATTTGTTGTTCCAATTTATCTTCTTCTCGTTAGACCCCTTTTAGTTTTCTAGTTCAGGTTTGTCAATCTGCTATAAAGTGAATTATTTTTAACACGGACAGAAATATGGATTGTAATGTTAATTACGGGAATAACGAACCTCTATACTTTATGCAGAGATGAAGAAAGCTTAGTCAATATTCACTATGTAAGGTTACATGTTGGTACCTGGATTGTACCTGGATGGGGTTCTGGGAGTTGTTCTACTCCCCAAGTCCTGCCCGAGGCCTCAGGCTTGACTTGTGAGAGCTTGGTCCAACAGGCCATGTGGGTGACATGACTGCAGAATACAAATGAATCAAAGAGTATAGCACAATGAATAGAATGTTGAGTGTTTTACCATGCTCTCGTAGATGAGAGAGTAACCAGAGTGTCAGCTGACTCCTGATGGTTGACTGAATTTGTTTGAAGGGAATTCCTCACTAATGTCCAGTCTTCTATTGTCGCTGTATCTGTCGGTTATTGTAGTGTTGTTTGTCAGGATATCTCTGGCTATGATCTGGTTGGGCGTAGTGATCAAATGTTCATTGATGGGGCCTTGCTGTTTGGGCATTCTCGGGCACCCTGAAAGAATTATTGCTGTCTTGCCTATATACTGTGATCATTGGGGCTGACAGTCCCCCAAGTAGGAATGTGAATACACAGACGACATTCGTCTCTTTAAAGGCGTTTCGTTTGGTCTTGGGAGAGTTCTGCATGAGCAAGTTGGAGATCATCATTTAACTTGTATAATTAACTCAGTCTTCTGATTGGTATTGGTAAGGCATCACGTTTAGGTCAATAATGTCTCTCATGATTCATTCCTCCCTTTAGTGAGCCGTGGAAAATGAGGTTCCTGTAGAACATTTTAATATGAAGGAACGGTAATGTATAGCTGGGGTATTTCGTCTTAAATAGCCTTGGCGGCTCACCAGCCATCAATAATGTCTTAGACATATCCATTAGAGTATCCATTGTTGACTAATACCCCCCCTGTCCTACTCTACTGAATTCCTCCTCATCCTACCTCCAACTGGAGCTGTGAGCGAGGGTGCGGTTTCTTGTATCTGTCAAGACACTCACTATCACCATTAAGGAACATTCCTAGGTTGGTTTCCTTAGTGTGGACTGCAGTGAGTGTGGAGGTCACCATTGCTTGTTGGAAATGTTTATAATTTAATGTTTATATATTTATAAATTTTAGATATAAATAGGAGCTGTTTTCTATGGGGCAATAGGTGTTCTGCAGTTTCCTTTTTTTGTTATGTTCTTGTGTTAGATTCCGGTAACTGTGGGGTGTTGAAAATAACATTACAAAGTAATGATGTTATCAAATAAAACTAATGAAAACTATACAAAAAATATAAAAACCCGCTGTGGTGTTATTTAACATGAAGTATAGTGTCAAACGCAGGTTCACATTGCATTTCTTAGTTTATATATATTATATGTTGACCAGACCACACACTAGAAGGTGAAGGGACGACGACGTTTCGGTCCGTCCTGGACCATTCTCAAGTCGATTGTGACTTGAGAATGGTCCAGGACGGACCGAAACGTCGTCGTCCCTTCACCATCTAGTGTGTAGTCTGGTCAACATGCTTTAGCCACGTTATTGTGACTCATCGCCTGCATATATATTATATATTAATACAATGTAAATGTTATTGTACTTCCACCTATTTTTATAGTGTTAGCTTTATTATACAAAAGAAACATGAAAATACGGAACACAGTTGAACATTTATTATACACTGTAGTTCTTTAAAATTCTCGGATGTTGGGCAGGAATTAGGGATATATCAGACATATCCTCTCTGGATTGCCTCGTAAAGCACTAGAAAACTAGCTGGGCCGCTCTTTGGGCCTCTTGTTGTTTTGATCAGCTTAGAGCCCAAATCTTCATGTAAGTTATTGACATTTTTCTCTCTAGTGACAGATTCAGGATCTAAGATACTACAGGGACATATTCTCATTGGTGGTTCATATCCTTGTACCTGCTAGAAGGAATACAATATAATGCGGCCTATATGATCGTCAAAAATTTATTTTTTCGGTGTATAGAGCAGTTCAAATGAAAATTGCATGTATGATACATAATATTAATGTATTTTAAGAAGTGGGTTACTAATACTTCTTCTAAAAGAAGATGAACAACGTGCTCAGAGAGGCAATATTATAGCTTGAAGAATGCAAGGCAGTTAAAAAGTCAAATGTTTTCGCCGGAATAAACAAGTTGCAAATATTGCAGAATGCAACTGATGCTGCCCAGCACACTGTGTAGCAATAGTGTTCCGGGTCATGTGCTCGGGTGTCGCTACGTGTACTGAGGTTACTTACACTCACCACACCCTCTTCCCCCCTCAGTAAAATCAAATCAATTTTCCTAATCAATAGTTTCAAATCCTAATCCTGACCCCCCTTCCCAGTGCTATATAGTTGCAATGGCTTGGAGCTTTTCCTTGATAATTCCCTTCACTTCCCCCCCCCCCACCCAATCCCCCATCGTCACGATTAGTGGGTCAGTGGTGCACCCTGTGGCTGGTGTGGGGGATGGCTCAACCCCCCAACAAGTAGGGATCATCATCCTTTGAAGTGATGGTGCAACCCCGGGCGGGAGAAGTCACCATCCTGAGTGTGGTGGTGGAGCAATCCTAGCTAATGTGGGTCACCAGCCAAGTATGTGATGCTGGTGCAATCCTGCAGAGGTCACACACACACCATCCTGTGAGTGGTGTGGCATGGTGGTGGTGGTGCTATGTCTAGGGTCCAGTTCTTGTTACTCGATATTCTAGTCAGGAAAAGCACCACTTTGTAAGTTTAAATCTCTGGCTCTCATGAGGTTGTAAATCAGGCAGCCTCTTGTGTTCTGGTCGTGCTGGGTGACAGAAAGTGCTGGGAAGTGAACAGTAAGATTCCATGCTATCATGGCACTTGCCTTGGGCTTAGTCATTTATTTAGCGGGATGCTGTAGTTAAGATTAGGTGGTATTTAATAATCAGAAAGGCAGTTTAGCCCTGGAGGACTGTAGCACCATGTTGAGGTGCTACATGGGTTAGGTGGTAGGTGGTAGGTGGTAGGTGGTAGGCAGTGTCTGGTGGTGGGTAATTTGAAGAATTTTGTTGATCATTTTGTATTTTTTTTGAAATTCTGGATTGTTTTTTTTTTTTGGTGGGCATTTTAGAATTTTTTTTCCTGTGCGTTTTTTTTATTATAGATGAGTGGGACTTTATTTTTTATACGAGTAAGATTTTTTTTTTTATGTGTTTTTTGTTTGTTGTTGTAATGAGTTTTATTGTATGTAATGAGTTGTAATGTATTGTATGTAATGAGTTGTAATGTATTGTATGTAATGAGTTGTAATGTATTGTATGTAATGAGTTGTAATGTATTGTATGTAATGAGTTGTAATGAGTTGTTGTTGTAATGAGTTTTATGTGTTGGGCTGGAAGGGTGGTTGGTTTGTCGTAGAGGATAATATCTTTATTAATTTGCATGTTTCTACTACGAAGATGTATTTGTTATTGTTGATATAATTTATATTGATGTGAAAAAACCCTACCCCTTTATTAACGAGTTATTTCATAAGCTTAGCTATTGGGTGTGTGATTTCTTATCTGGTTTCCTTATTGGAGGAAAAAAAACGTACTACACAAGCAGGGGTCACTCTACGCATCTGTTTTCTACAACTGCGTTGCACTGTACTGGCCTACCCTACTGAGGCCTCATAAACATCTTATCCTTCTGTTGAGTTGACTTAGATATTAATTTCCGTTTTAAGAGAGATGGAGAGTTAGTACATGGAGATGACATCCTTGTGTTGGCTGAACCAGCTAGACTAAGCTAAACCAAGCTAGACCAAGCTAGACCAAGCTAGACCTTAACTTTTGTAAGGTTGAGGTCTAGCTTGTGTTCGCACTGGGTCTGGTTGTCGGGAGTTGGGGGGGGTTAGGGGGGGGGGAGGCTTAAGTGGTGGGCAAGATAGGTTTATGCAGATCTGTTCTGAATGTGGTTGAGAGCGGTTAACGGGCCGACAGGGGAGGAGTTATCAGCTATAAGTACTCTGTGAGGAGTTGTACTTTGTCTCTGTTGATTACGGGCATCTGCGACTATCAATGATGTTGATTCATTATGAGGAGACATAGTGGGATGGTGCAGGGGGGGGGGAAGGGGGGTATTGAACTCACAAGCCACACACCACCTGTGTGGCTTGCTTGTGAGTTCAACTTCTCTAGCATCCTGGCTCAGGCTTGGGTGGGCGAGAAGTTATTGTTTCTGAGAGAGTTTAGTACTGAAAGACCTTTTAGTCTTTCATCCTCTGTAGTTTATTCCATGAAGAATAGAATAAACCTCGGTGGCCACCTTTACCACATTCACCTCAGAGAATGTGGTGAAGGTGGCCACCTTTACCACATTCACCTCAGAGAATGTGGTGAAGGTGGCCACCTTTACCACATTCACCTCAGAGAATGTGGTGAAGGTGGCCACCTTTACCACATTCACCTCAGAGAATGTGTTGAAGGTGGCCACCGAGGTTCATGCAGTGCTGGGGTGTGTGTGGGTTGCTGGGTTGGTTGGGAAGACTGACCTGATAACACAGCCGGATTATAGTGCCCTGTAGTGGTTAACATACAGGCAGATTATAGTGCCCTGTAGTGGTTAACATACAGGCAGATTATAGTGCCCTGTAGTGGTTAACATACAGGCAGATTATAGTGCCCTGTAGTGGTTAACATACAGGCAGATTATAGTGCCCTGTAGTGGTTAACATACAGGCAGATTATAGTGCCCTGTAGTGGTTAACATACAGGCAGATTATAGTGCCCTGTAGTGTTTAACACAGGTATAGTGGGACGTCAGTCCTGGTGCTTGCTTTGTAAGCTGTTCTGGAATCGTTGGCGGTCAGTCTCGTGTGTGGCATCTTATTGACAATTTCCTTTGTGTTCTGCAGAGTGGAAATATTTATTTTCGAATGTTTGCATGAATAGTATTGTAGGTTTTATGGTTGTCTCAAAACTTGCAGTTGGGGGCTCTGGCCAGAGACCGGGCCGCGGCGACGTTGATTCTTGGTAGGACCGCAATGTAAGTGAAAGTCACCACCGAATATATTGACCAGATGTCGTTTGTCAGTATACTGACAACGTGAGAGGAATTTGAAGCATTTTCGTATGCTATGATATACCTCTCTGGGGCTCTTATCATAAACTTTTTCTCTTAACAAGAGAAAACAAAAAATTTATGTCTTATTGTATTTGTGGTTAAGGTTACCTAGTACAGTTACCCAATAAGGTGACCTAATTAAGAAAGGTCCCCTACTAAGGTGATGAAATTAGGGTTTTAATTAAACCACCTTTTCGAGTCGAAATCAATTTGTACCAACCAATATTATATTATATCAAAGGTAGAATTCGCCTCCAAATCGGCCAAGGCTTACTGATAGAACAAGCAAATAACATTTTCCTTCAAGGATTTCCGAATGCTATAGTTATACACGAAACGAATTCCTTCAAGATATATTCAACAGGAGTCTTATAATTTCTTCTCCCATGTCTCTACTTCTCATTGTAAAGTGTGCAGGTCTTTGTCTTGCTTAAGTCTGACCTGTTTACTTGCTTAAATTTTAGTCGTCTTATATTTATTTTTATGCTGGAGTTTGAGGACAATAATTTTATGTTGCAGTATTGGAGAGAATAATTTTCCATTGGGATATTGGAGACAATAATTTTACAATGGATTATTGGTGACAATAATTTTAAATTGGAGTATTGAGGACAATATTCTTATGGTTCTGTATGAGGAACAATTTTGGGTTCGAGCATGAGGGACAATAATTTTAGGTTGGTGTTCGGAGGTAATACATTGTTGGCGTAGGATATGAACAATTATTTCCCTCAACAATTTCTTGAGAAATATTGTATACATCTTTAGAGGCATTCGCGTTGAATAAAATATTTATATTTATTACATTCCCTTGAGGCAGCGGTCCCTGGTGCATACAGTGCCTGTGGTGCTTCCCTGTTGTGGTGATGCCCCCTTGTTAGCGGGCTGGATGGTTCATGGTGCCTCAGTTTATGGTGCCATGGTGCTTCATAGTGAATCGGGTCATAGCAAAAGTTATGGTATCTCAGGTTATAGTGTCCCAGATCATGGAGCCTCAAACCAGGTGACACAATTCAAGCTGAATCAGGTCAAGTGACAAAGTTCATGGTATCAGGGAACTTAGGTTATATGGTGCCTCTGTTACTCTATTATCATCACTTAAGTTTTAATGTTGTATTGTCAGATACGGCATTAGGCTGAATCTGGCAATCCTTCGGCTATTTTAAAAGCCTACGTAAACTGAATTCAAAATATATTTCCTCTACTGTTTTGATATCATCCACATATATAGTAATGTTGATGGTCAATCCTGAGTCTAAATGATTTATATAAAACGCCAATAACAAACAATACTATACATCACAATAACACTGGAGAAAATTTACAAACACAATGCAAACATCTGAAAATAAAAGAATTGACAACGTTTCGGTCTGTCCTGGACAATATCAAGTCGTAAGTACACCACTTGATAATAGTCCAGGTCTGACACCACTTGAAAATGGTCCAGGACGGACCGAAACACCTAATGATAAATAAGAATTTCTCAGAAGAGAACCTTGTGGCACTCCAGTAAGAAAGGTTTGTGCTAACTAATCTTTTCCTCTGAAAGAACTATGCCCTGATCTAACTTTAAATATCACACCCCTAGTACCCTGAGATTCTACCTTGCTAATCAGTCTATCGTGAGGCACAGTAGCAAAGGCTTTGATAAAGTCAAGGTACACAACGTCACAATTCTTCCCATTATCAACTGCCTCAAATATATCTGAGAGGAATGAGAGTAAAAGCGTCTTCCTAGAGCGGCTCTTAGTAAAGTGATGTTGTGATCTTATTAATCAAAGATATTAATAATCTGATTATTATCGTTTCAATAAATCTTCTCCCAAAAGACATAAGCTAATTAGTTAATAGTTCAATGACCTGTAGGTATGAGAAGTATCGGTAGATAGAAGTAGGTGTTATATTGAAGGTGAAATGAAGGTCCCAATTCATGATTAAGTGTATTAAATAAAAAAAAATTCGGATATAACCTGCATCCTTTCTCAAAGTGTTGTACACAGCATTGTAAACAAACGTTCACTAACTTTTAAGTAAGGTCACTAACCTCACTGTAAGGTTCACTAACCTTACTGTAAGTTTCACTAACCTTACTGTAACTTTCACTAACCTTACTGTAAGGTTCACTTACCTTTGTAAAAGGTTCACTAACCTTTGCCTAAGGTTTGCTAACCTTTGCCTAAGGTTTGCTAAATTTTGCCTAAGATTCAAAGACCTTAACATAAGATTCACAAAGGTATTTCAACTTTTGCATAAATTTTGGGGTGACTTTCTATTAAGAAGGCTCAAACAGAAGGCAATGTTCTTCATGTTCACCTCAACAGGTCCAGAAAGGCTCATCCCCTAAATGATCGAGAACACCTGATCTATTATCAGTTTCTTATCCTTTAGAGTTTAGACTGAAGAGGAGCTTCAATAGTCGATTGGAAAATTCAATCTCCTTCACTGAAATGGTTCATTGGATATATGTTGAAGCGAGATTTCAGTTGGCCCCAGCCACTGTAATCCTACCAAATCCGATTATTTGGTGGGATTATTTGGCCCACCAAATAATCCGACCCTCACGCACGGTCTGTGATGGATGTCATTATGGATTTGAAAGATAGTTGAGGTGAATTGAAGGACTATAGGTTTGAATGATGTGTTAAAGATATTGGATTGATGGACTATAGGTTTGATGATGAGTTAAAGAGATTGGATTGAAGAACTGTAGGTTTGACGATGGGTTCATGGGATTGGATTGAATGACTATAGGTTTGACGATGGGTTAAAGATATTGGATTGAAGGATTATCAGTTTGACGATGGGTTAAAGAGATTGGATTGAAGGACTATAGGTTTGACAATAGGTTAGAGAGCCAGTGTTTACACTTGAGAAGGTGGGTAGGAATGGGTTGGGAGGTCACTATGATAAGGATAGGCCATGGGGCCCACAATGAGATATGAAATGAAATAAACATTAATGATTTTGGTTTCTTCTACATGGCTGTACTGTGTGGTGATACTGTGTACTTAAACAATACCCTGTTCCACAATATAAACAAAGCAAATTCGATACTAGACTTCCCTATAAGATGTCTCACTGCACTCCAGATGTTAGTGGAAGGACTGACCTCTTACTTCTCTCTCTATCTCTCTCTGTCTCTCTCTCTCTCTCTCTCTCTCTCTCTCTCTCTCTCTCTCTCTCTCTCTCTCTGTCTCTTTCTCTCTCTCTCTCTCTCTCTCTCTCTCTCTCTCTCTCTCTCTCTCTCTCTCTCTCTCTCTCTCTCTCTCTCTCTCTCTCTCTCTCTCTCTCTCTCAGTTGTTAATTGTTCGCACAGATCTCCATTAATATTAACTTTTCGTCATTTTGGAGTTTTGTGAGAGAACAGTAAGATACTTGAAGTTTAGTTTTCATGTCAGTGGGGTCAGTTCGACTTGGGTGTGGCAGTTTAGGTCCATGTTTAACTGTCCGATCTGGTGGGTTGTAAAGGTTTCTCCAGTCGGGTTGATATAGCTGTGTCTCTTATCAAGTGGGGGGCTTGCTGCTCTTGTTAAGGCTGGACAACTTTTTGAGGACTCGAGTTTTTGTGAAAGCCTCAAAACATGCAGTTACTGAATGTGGATCAGTGTCTGCCGAAGGCTTGGCTGGATTTCTTCCACGTTGCAGTCTTTGCTCGGTGCGGAAGTTGAACTTCCGTGGCGTTGATGGCTTCATCATTTATAACATCTTCATGTTATAAATGTGTGTGTCTGCTGCAATATTTGCAATATTTATTTTATAACTGGTGTAATAAAACGATTTACACTCGATATTTGTATATTCCAAATCTCTCATATTTACATCTTATTGTTTGAGAGACTTGTTGAACTTTCAGTAAAAACGTATGAACACCTGTTTTTAACACATATCCATTGAAAATATAAAATGTCTGTATTAATACATATATACTAAAATGTATGAAATGTATGTAAAACATAATGAATAAATGCTAAGATGAATAATGTGAATAGCTCAACTTTAACAAAAAATATTAAAGTGAGATATGGGATAAGTGGGTATGGAAGCTTATGCTTTTAAGCAGACGAGGAGTCACAATAACGTGGCTGAAATATGTTGCCCAAACCACACATTAGAAAGTGAAGGGACGACGACGTTTCGGTCCGTCCTGAACCATTCTCAAGTTGACAATCGACTTGAGAATGGTCCAGGACAGACCGAAACGTCGTCGTCCTTTCAATTTCTTGTGTGTGGTTTGGTCAACTTATTCTTTTAAGACTAAGCTGTTCTATACATATTCAAGAGAAGACATTCCCTAACAGTGTTAAATGGAAAAGGTATTAAGAGTGTGACTACGTAAAGAGACTAGATGCTGTAAACTGAATTTCCTGTAAATTATGTGAATTTGGCCAAGGAAATAGGTTGAAGAGAGGAGAAGAAGTGTGAGGGAGAGGAGAAGAAGTGTGAGGGAGAGGAGAAGAAGTGTGAGGGAGCTTGAGAATAAAGATTGTGAAACTATACCTAAGAGAAAATAAAGCTTGATAAATGTATATGGTATTACGATTATTAAAGCAAATTACAAGGTTAAGTGGGGGAGTGTTTTGGGTTAAGATTTGGGATGAAACTACTCTTTTCCTATAATATATTAGAAAATGTATTACTTTCTTTTTAATATGAGAGAAACAATGATTACAAAGGATTATGGTATATGAGAGATATTATTAACATACTAAGAAGGGTAACTTTATGATGCAGGCAATGAGTCACAATGACGTGGCTGAAGATATAATGACCAGACCACACACCAGAAGATGAAAAGACGACGACGTTTCGGTCCATCCTGGACCATTATCGTCGTCTCTTGCAGCTTACCTGCGTCGTCGCAGGTAAGAGGTAACTTGCTCCCCCTCCAGGTTAACAGGTAACTTTATTTGACCAGACCACACACTAGAAGGTGAAGGGACGACGACGTTCCGGTCCGTTCTGGACCATTCTCAAGTTATCGACTTGAGAATGGTCCAGGACGGACCGAAACGTCGTCGTCCCTTCACCTTCTAGTGTGTGGTCTGGTCAACTTACTTTAGCCACGTTATTGTGACTCATCGCCTGCACAGGTAACTTTATGATGTTGTAGGTATTTGAAGAAACAGTTTGCGATATGTTGGTTAATATCGGACTTTAAGCTAACCTGTATTTAGTAGTGGTATTGCAGATGAAACTGTTGCTGCTTATAATGCAAGAGAAAACATCTTCTAAGAGGGAAGAAAATATTTCCAAAGTATGAATAATATTTTAAATGTGATATTATTGCCTCGGAAACTTTGTCTACGAGTTTGAGTCGTATTTATGTCTGTGTGTTCTGATAGCTGGAGAAAACTTGCAGAACCTGTAGTTGACTGAAACTCTGTCGTTCATCCTCTGTTAGTATACACAGATATGAAGAATGTTTAATAAAGAAATAATACTTGGGTGAACTCTACAATTTTTGGCAAGAGAAAATGACATAAATGTTGGAGAGAGATGATATAAGCCCCAATGTGGTACTCTCTTAATTCATGCCACCTCCGTCCCCATGTAGGCTGACATAGTAAATTTTATTTTATTATTTATGTAAGGATAGAGCTCTTGCCTCACACGCCATGGTTTGAGTGTCCTAGAGCTCAGACAACTGTTTGTTAAACGCGTTATGCAATAAAAAAGTACCACATGTATAATTTGTTACGACTTAAAACAGTAATGTTTACATAAAGGAGATGTACTTCTTCTTACATATTGTTTTGGTATGTTGCATAAATATTGACTTAGTAGGTAATGTTACGACAGGAAGTATAATGTTAGTTTAGATATGCTATGAAAAAGTGGCCCTTGACTAATTTTTCGTTGCATGAAGGGTATTCTTAGTTTAGATACGATAGAGAAGGCTTGTCTTAATATGTCAGAGATGTAAAAAGTAATGTCTTAATATCTCAGAGATATAAACCTTATGTCTTAATACGTCAGAAATGTAAAACGTAATGTCTTAATACGTCAGAAATGTAAGACTCTGATGGCTAATAAGTCTTAATGGTTAATTGGGTGTTTTTCCCTTCCCATTTTCCCTTGCTCAGAGCTCCTTCACTCTTCCTCTCCACGAGATACTCCGCAGAGACAGCATAGATTATACTAATTATCCATCTCCTCAAACTTTCCTCGTTATTTTCGCGACACACAATTTTTGTGAGTGTCAGAAAATACATTTGAACCCGTCCGCTCGGCTTCTCTATGTCTCACCAAGGACACGGTACATATAACAAGACCTTGTCAATGAGAAAATCTCATCACATGAATCAAACTCATGAAATTCATTCCAATACACTGACCTTTCTGGACCACCTTGTATTCATGTATGAGCTAATCTGTCCATTATTTCCATAGAAACATTCATCAATTTCAACATGCTGGTTATTCAAACTAGGAATTTCCTCGAATACAAATTAACATTTTTATATATATTAGCATATTGGGCCCATTTAGGTTAGGTTAGGTTAGGTTAGGTTAGGTTAGGTTAGGTTAGGTTAGGTTTAGTGTTTAGGTTCTGTTGGCCATTGAACAAAGTGTAGTGTAATCTGTTGGCCATTATTTTTATTTATATTACGCGAAGGAAGTCTTTCTAAAGTTGGGATTCGAACAGAGGTCGTCAGCGAAGCATTGTTTGAGACATGCTCGAACGTCATCAGGTGTGAATCGAGTGTAAAGTGTGTTTCATTCATAAACAGGGGGGGGGGGATTGGCGGCTGGATTAACGAGCCTTTGACCTTTGTTGATGAGGACGGGGTTGCGTGGCTCTGAGGTTATCACTGAATCCGACTTGTAAGCAGCTGAGTGACAGGGAGTAGTGACAGTGATAATTAATGTTGAATATTAAGTGGCAAGTATTATATTGACGCTCCCTTGCCCTAAAGTTCACAGGTGAGTGGACGATATTGTGTTAGAAAATATCATATCAGCACACACACCTACCCTGTAGTTCACAGGTGAAGGAGAGTGGCAATAGCGTCACAGATATATTGTTGTTAGGTGTGGAGATGACAGGTGTGGTAGTTGACAGATGTGGTAGTTGACAGGTGTGGTAGTTGACAGGTGTGGTAGTTGACAGATTTGGAAGTTGATAGGTGTGGTAGTTGACAGATGTGGTAGTTGACAGGTGTGGTAGTTGACAGGTGTGGTAGTTGACAGATTTGGAAGTTGACAGGTGTGGTAGTTGACAGATTTGGAAGTTGACAGGTGTGGTAGTTGACAGGTGTGGTAGTTGACAGATGTGGAAGTTGACAGGTATGGTAGTTGACAGGTGTGGTAGTTGACAGGTGTGGTAGTTGACAGGTGTGGTAGTTGACAGATGTGGAAGTTGACAGGTATGGTAGTTGACAGGTATGGTTGTTGACGGGTATGGTAGTTGACAGGTGTGGTAGTTGACAGGTGTTGTAGTTGACAGGTATGGTAGTTGACAGGTATGGTAGTTGACAGGTGTGGTAGTTGGCAGGTGTGTGGGAGTGTCAAGTGTCATAAAGACACACTTGCCTTTTAGTTCACATGTATAGGAGAATGTCCAGTGATACACACACACACACACACACGTGCCTTGTAGGTGACAGGTGTGGGAGAGTGTCAGCCTTGCAACGCCATCAAGATATACTCAAGTTGCAGCTTCATTAAGTGTCTACCTTATCCTCGCGTTGCTCCCCCTCACAGGAGTGCCTCCAGTCCAATTTTAACTTCAGTGAAAGTTTTCCGCCATTTTATGTGATGGTAATAAAAGTTTCCAGCTGCTGATTCATTTATGTTGCATTTTGAGGAAATATTGCAAGAGATATTGCCCTGTTACCTAGCAGTAAAATAGGTACCTGGGTGTTAGTCAGCTGTCACGGGCTGCTTCCTGGGGGTGGAGGCCTGGTCGAGGACCGGGCCGCGGGGACACTAAAAAAAGCCCCGAAATCATCTCAAGATAACCTCAAGATAAGAACCTCTCTAGGCCTGCCACTTAGCAGTTACGGCGTGGGGGAAAACTTTTTTGGATATTTGGAACCCATTTACAGGGTAAATTAGCCTATATTTATTTTTTTATTTCATTTTGCCAATTTAACTTGTGTTAATGATAAGCGTGTCATTCCGGTTCGTCATTATGCAGCTGTTTAAACAGTGTTCAGACTGTTAGCAGTGTCAAATTAACGACACGTCGTTTTTGTAACGGAATAAACAAATCTACCAACAATTTGCGCCGTATTAAAAAAAGTTAAATTGTAATGTTTTAAATTCGGTTGTCCAGATGGGTCGCGCGGGTTATGATCGTTCATGGTTTGGCCAAACAGTTGGGCTTTTAACGAATTGGCAATTCGCGAAAAAGGGGAATGGTCTCTGACCCATTCTATGAGTATTTCTTCTACCCACAGAGAGAGAGGGAGAGAAAGAGAGGGAGAGAGAGAGAGAGAGAGAGAGAGAGAGAGAGAGAGAGAGAGAGAGAGAGAGAGAGAGAGAGTTCTGTCCATCACACAAGACGTGATGGTCAGAGCGCTGGTGTGATCTGCCTTGACTCGTGTGTGTGTGTACACTTACACAAAACACTTATTTAAAATACAATATAGAAAAACAAACAAAGAAAATCTATCCTTTTTCAGTGTTACATAATGATTTCAAATACCAGTTACTTTGAAGGACTTTGTTTATGAATCTAACTGATGTTGCCGAATTACCTAATTACATGTTTCAAAAAATTACTTTTGTAACTGAAATTCCTAACTAGACGTTACAAAAACGACTTTTGTAACTGAAATACCAAACTAGACGTTACAAAAACCACTTTTGTAAATAAAGTTCCTAACAAAACGATATAAAAACGACTTTTGTAACTGAAATACCTAACTAGACGTTACAAAAACGACTTTTGTAACTGAAATACCAAACTAGATGTTACAAAAACCACTTTTGTAAATAAAATTCCTAACAAAACTTTATATAAAAAAGTCGTTATTCCTAACTAGACGTTACTAAAATGCTGCTTTAGCGTAAACTATATTACGTTAATGAACATAAGCTTAGATATAATTCAGCCTCAAAGCTGTTTTTGTGTCCTTTCATGTCTCTTGATACGTCGCGAATTACGATATTTGGGTTTAAAGCGTTTTAATTATGCATCAACTAAGAACGCAGCTCAGAAATGAGAGCGCTGCTTCAAAGGTTAGAAGCAGCGAGGACACAAAAATATAAACGCCAGTCGAGTTGGGATTATATGAACCTAAACTTGTCAGCAGAGGAAACCTTGCGATGAGGGGTAGTCTGCTTGAAGCTTCGTATGGTGGGCTGAGTGGTCTGGGTGTGGTTTGACTGGTCTGCTGCTCAAGGTGTTCTGGGATCCCTCACTTTGCACCATATCACATCTAATGCCAATTTCTAATGCCATAGAAATCAACAAATTCTATGTTTAATTTAATTATTTGCTCCTAACTGCTACCCTGTCCAACATCATTCCTTCCAATATAGAAGCAGATAATGAATCGACTTGAGAATGGTCCAGGACGGACCGAAACGTCGTCGTCCCTTCACCTTCTAGTGTGTGGTCTGGTCAATCAAGCAGATAATGAGCCTGTTCCCATTGCCTGGCTCAATGGAGTCCATCTTTTCCACTATGTCACTATATCAACCGTAGGAAAATATGCCCTCATCCTATCTTATGCATCACCTTGGAAAACAAATGTCCCCTGTCTCTACATATCTTATTTGAAAATCTCCAACGACCAAGATTTTCCTTCCTCGTTGAGTAGTGTTGTTTGCCCTGCATCCTGGGTTCTTGTCTGCATGACTTCTTTCATCAGTCGGTCCAAATCTGTCTACATGGCAACACTTGGATCACCTTCAACTCAAGCGCTATAGACGTAGTTCAGTCTCTCAGCTTCTTAATCTCTGTAATGACTGAACTGCTCACACCACCAAGGCTCATAACATGATGTGTCCACACCACCAAGGCTCATAACATGATCTGACCACACCACCAAGGCTCATAACATGATCTGTCCACACCACCAAGGCTCATAACATGATGTGTCCACACCACCAAGGCTCATAACATGATCTGACCACACCACCAAGGCTCATAACATGATCTGTCCACACCACCAAGGCTCATAACATGATCTGTCCACACCACCAAGGCTCATAACATGATCTGACCACACCACCAAGGCTCATAACATGATCTGACCACACCACCAAGGCTCCTAACATGATCTGACCACACCACCAAGGCTCATAACATGATCTGACCACACCACCAAGGCTCATAACATGATGTGTCCACACCACCAAGGCTCATAACATGATCTGGCCACACCACCAAGGCTCCTAACATGATCTGACCACACCACCAAGGCTCATAACATGATCTGACCACACCACCAAGGCTCATAACATGATGTGTCCACACCACCAAGGCTCATAACATGATCTGGCCACACCACCAAGGCTCCTAACATGATCTGACCACACCACAAGGCTCATAACATGATCTGACCACCCCACCAAGGCTCATAACATGATCTGACCACACCACCAAGGCTCATAACATGATCTGACCACACCACCAAGGCTCATAACATGATCTGACCACCCCACCAAGGCTCATAACATGATCTGACCACCCCACCAAGGCTCATAACATGATCTGATCACACCACCAAGGCTCATAACATGATGTGTCCACACCACCAAGGCTCATAACATGATCTGACCACCCCACCAAGGCTCATAACATGATCTGACCACACCACCAAGGCTCATAACATGATGTGACCACACCACAAGGCTCATAACATGATCTGACCACCCCACCAAGGCTCATAACATGATCTGACCACACCACCAAGGCTCATAACATGATCTGACCACACCACAAGGCTCATAACATGATCTGACCACACCACAAGGCTCATAACATGATCTGACCACACCACAAGGCTCATAACATGATCTGACCACACCACCAAGGCTCATAACATGATCTGACCACACCACCAAGGCTCATAACATGATCTGACCACACCACCAAGGCTCCTAACATGATCTGACCACACCACCAAGGCTCATAACATGATCTGACCACACCACCATGGCTCATAACATGATCTGACCACACCACAAGGCTCATAACATGATCTGACCACACCACAAGGCTCATAACATGATCTGACCACACCACAAGGCTCATAACATGATCTGACCACACCACCAAGGCTCATAACATGATCTGACCACACCACAAGGCTCATAACATGATCTGACCACCCCACCAAGGCTCATAACATGATCTGACCACACCACAAGGCTCATAACATGATCTGACCACACCACAAGGCTCATAACATGATCTGACCACACCACCAAGGCTCATAACATGATCTGACCACACCACAAGGCTCATAACATGATCTGACCACACCACAAGGCTCATAACATGATCTGACCACACCACCAAGGCTCATAACATGATCTGACCACACCACAAGGCTCATAACATGATCTGACCACCCCACCAAGGCTCATAACATGATCTGACCACACCACAAGGCTCATAACATGATCTGACCACCCCACCAAGGCTCATAACATGATTTGGCCACTGAGAAATCATTAAATAATCAACTAATAATAATCATTCAATAACTAAGATTTCCAGGTATTCTCAGCAAGGGCCGCACGGAGACTCATTCCCCTTGGTTTATAACTGGAACCGAAGCCCTTCCCAATTTAGCACAATACACCAAAATCAACGCCAATTCAGCATTGAATCAACGTTGATGTGAGGTCGCGCCAACGCCACTCTTGGATATGGCGGTCACTGGATCTTATGTGTTCTGCCACTTCTCATTCTCTGCTCAATTGTCAGACGAAAAAGAGACAGATTTTTGCACCAATCGTCCTCAAAAAATAGCGTCACGTATGGAATTTTAACGCTGAGTGCCCATAAAGCTGAAGGTTACGCCCGAGTTCCGCCTCCTACATTCATTACTGGCCAGTGAATCTTGTTGCTTGAGCTGTTGTGGTGTAGTAAAGATAATGAGAGACAGCCATCTGACGCCTTGAACCCAGCCAGCTATCCTCTACCACCCAACCGGCCGGTCTCTCCCCTCTCCATCCCATCACATCCCCCCTTCCACTACAACCCAACCGGCAACCCCCCTTCTCCACCACAACCCATCCGGCAACCCCCCTGCTACACCACAACCCAACCAGTCGACCAATCACATATCAAAGTCTACTCAGCCAATCCTCTAAAGGCTCAGGATTGGTCAAAGGTCAAGAAAACGGGCACCACATCCACCCAGCAACCCAAACGACCAATCACTTTGGCGATTGGTGGTGATTGGCCCAGTTGCCCAAACGACCAAACACACCCACCCAGCCATTCATCTGTAGTTCGCTTCGCCACACACGTCATAGAAAGGCTATATTTAGTCCATAAGACCGTAAGAACACATGAATAGAGAAAATTGCCAAAGGCCTTTTTATCCATACGGGGCAGCTTCTCTGAACAGACAAACACAGCCAATCATATATGACCAGTGCTTGACGCGCAGGCTGGGTCGGGATTGCAATATACAGTCTACAGTTCCTCCTGTTTTCCAAATAGTGTGTTATTATTTTCATTGACAAGTGCGCCATTGCACTTCATTCTTATCTATCAATATATCTATCTATATATATAATATGCAGCCTGAATATATATATATATAATATAGTATTTCTGGGAAAATTCATATCCGATTTTGGACGAAAATGGGAATTATCGCGATTTCAAGTTTGGACAGCAGTTAAAAGCTTTTGGCCTCTACACGCCAGTCTTGTGTCATGTTATCAGAGCTGTAAGATCAGGATTGCGTGTGGGGGTGGAGAGCGGACTCACTAATTGTGGGTGAGGACAAGCGGAAGATGGCTGCTCATCGTAAGAACTCTTACTAGTGATACTTGTTGTACTAGGGTTCGAGGAGGTCAACACATCAGCTCTCAGTCACACACACACACACACACACACACACACACACACACACACACACACACACACACACACACACACACACACACACACACACACACACACACTACAGAGCACTGAGAAGGAACCAGGATAAGGATTTGGAATGGGGTCGGAAGGGAAAGAATGGTGCTAAATGAAAACGAGTTCAAGTGTAGATATGATAGAGCCAAATCGGCCCTGGAACCTGTTCACCAGTTGATTGACAGTTGAGAGTCGGGACCAAAGAGCCAGAACTCAACCCCCCCCCCCGCAAACACAACTAGATAAGTACACACACACACTGCTGCTGCTGCTCCTGGATATCATCCTTCTCCTTCGATGTGTCTTTCGAAGTGTAGGAAGAGGGGAAGGTGTAGATGTGTGCTGGGTGGTGTTTCTTGAAGTATTTGATGGGAGTGGAAGAGGGCAAGTTGTAAATAGGAAAATATGTGCCAAGAAAACGGGTATAAAGTAAAGAAGGAGCAAGATAAGTCAAGGAAGTGGGCAATAGAAAAGAGGGATCGTTAAAAGTGAAGTATGAGGAAGAGCTATGTATGAGGAGAGGTAGAATGTGAGGGGGAATACGGAGAGATAGAGGTAATAGTGAAAGATGAAGGAAGAAGAATGAGGAAATGAGGGAGAAGCACCAGGTTGGTAGAGGAAAGGTGAGAATATGGGTTGTCATAGGGTTCATGGTGAAATATTTATTTAGGTTTGAGGTTTAAGATACGATTACAAACTGAGGAAGAAAAGATTCATCTCTGCTATCTCAGCCGGACAAGACGATGCTGCTGTAACACAGCCTCAGCTAGAATCGAATAACATAAAGATGTACACATTCTTAATACAATATAATGTACAATAGCTTACCGCAATACAACATTGAGGTGCTTGTCATGACGCCACACAGAGTTAGTCTTGTAATAAGACCGAGTAATGGTCAACATTAAGGTGCTTGTCATGACGCCACTCAGAGTTAGTCTTGTAATAAGACCGAGTAATGGTCAACATTGAGGTGCTTGTCATGACGCCACTCAGAGTTAGTCTTGTAATAAGACCGAGTAATGGTCAACATTAAGGTGCTTGTCATGACGCCACACAGAGTTAGTCTTGTAATAAGACCGAGTAATGGTCAACATTGAGGTGCTTGTCATGACGCCACTCAGAGTTAGTCTTGTAATAAGACCGAGTAATGGTCAACATTGAGGTGCTTGTCATGACGCCACTCAGAGTTAGTCTTGTAATAAGACCGAGTAATGGTCAACATTGAGGTGCTTGTCATGACGCCACTCAGAGTTAGTCTTGTAATAAGACCGAGTAATGGTCAACATTAAGGTGCTTGTCATGACGCCACACAGAGTTAGTCTTGTAATAAGACCGAGTAATGGTCAACATTAAGGTGCTTGTCATGACGCCACACAGAGTTAGTCTTGTAATAAGACCGAGTAATGGTCAACATTAAGGTGCTTGTCATGACGCCACACAGAGTTAGTCTTGTAATAAGACCGAGTAATGGTCAACATTAAGGTGCTTGTCATGACGCCACACAGAGTTAGTCTTGTAATAAGACCGAGTAATGGTCAACATTAAGGTGCTTGTCATGACGCCACACAGAGTTAGTCTTGTAATAAGACCGAGTAATGGTCAACATTGAGGTGCTTGTCATGACGCCACTCAGAGTTAGTCTTGTAATAAGACCGAGTAATGGTGTAATCACTCAACACTGCAACAGTAAAATGAAACACACTCACCTGCAAGAAGACAAGTGTGTCTCGTGTGAGTACAAACACCAATGTTCACACACAGGCACTTGAGATGGACGGTAGAGCGATGGTCTCGCTCCATGCAGGTCGGCGTTCAATTCTCCGAACATCTAATTGATTGGGCACAATTCCTCCCCCCCCCCTGTCACATTCTAAATCCTTATCCTGACCCCTTCCCAGGGCTATATAGTCTTATAATGGCTTGGCGCTTTCTCCTCATTGTTCCCCCTTCCTTTCTCCCAACCCTACATAAAGGAAAATTTTCAAGACATGTTATTGTGACCGACGTCATACAACGGAAGCGTTTGTGCCTTTCAAAGTATGTGAGGAGGGACGCTGTTCGTTCCATATATGACATTTCATCAACAGGAAATAATATAGGCAATAAAAGTAGGTTAATATATAGATCTGCAAACATGAACGATTATAACATATATATATATATATATATATATATATATATATATATATATATATATATATATATATATATATATATATATATATATATATATATATATATATATATATATATATATATATGTCTAACAAGCATCTGAGGCAATCCAGCGATTTCATGTCCCTTATTTTACTCGATAATTGGTTCCACAAATCAACAAACCTGTTTTAAACCAGTATTTACCCAGGTCTTTCCTAGGTAAGTGCAAGCTAAGCTTCCAACAGACCCATAAATATATAATAAAGAGCTTGAGTGTGAGGGTTTTGCAGCAGTTGAACCTCAGCGGGAAAGGAGATAATGGAGGAAAAGTTCCAGCATGAATATAGACCCAAATATAACGAGAACCCATGATGATGGGGAGGTATCGAACCCGACGATTTGGGGGTTCAAAAGCTGGGGCCCAGGAACTACATCTCATGCTCTGTAAAGACAGTCAGGTGGGCACACATATTCCCATTCGTTCATTTCATTCATTTTCTCCATTGGGGAAGTCTCACTTGCTTGAGTTTTTTTTTTAAATGGCGATGCAAATGCATATATTTTTTATTTATTATTTCAATATATTTTTTATTTATTATTTCAATATATTTTTTATTTATTATTTCATTACACATTTACCATGTACAGTGTCCTAATACAGTTTTGAACAGTGTTCTAATACACACAGAGATCACACTAACGTGATGCATCAAATGAACAAATCCACAAGGGCCGTGACTTTTAACTCTGTCGTAGCTCAGTCGATTAAGCCAGTGTCTGGGAAGCTCCCGAACGCAGGTTCGAATCCTCGTCACGGCCCTTGTGGATTTGTTCTAGTGTCCTAATACCTTTTCATTCATAAGCTGTATTTAGCTTTCAAGGAACTATTACACCATTTAACTCTAGACGAAGGTTAATGATTGATGAATGTAACTTACGGAACACTATATAAGGAGACTGATGGTTACTGTGTGGGATAAACTTCTTAAACTTTGTAATGTATTAATTAATACTCCGGGTTAATGAATGCATTTTGACGGCAAGTCAGCAAAATATATTGTGGCGGTAAACAAATACACAGTAAAGACAAACCAACAAACACACAGAAAAGACGAGCTAACAAACACAGCTTTGAAGACAAGCCAACAAATAGATAATGACACGGCAAACCAACAAACACATACAAACTGTTCGTGCACAAAGAAACCAAATATTTCAGTAACAACTAAATATATAAAACACCCAAAAAATTTTTCCATACGGCAAATTTAGGGTCAAACACCCCAAATTTAAAGTACGAGTCTACTAAAACTTACATACTTAAACTTACATAATAAAACTTACATTATCAGGCTGTCAACCCTGATAATTTAAGACTCCACCCCCCCCCTTCTCCCCAACACAAACATTTAAAACCAAAACGCGACCAATAATGATTTAATCACAAACAAAGGATTATGACAAACCAGAAACCTACAAAGGCTAGGAAATAAAGCTGCCATCCTAGCTGACTTTATTGTCCAGCCACAGACCTTATGAGCAGCACCAACCTGTTTATGACGCGCACTGTATAAATGCCTCAAGGAGAAGTCTTCACACCAAGCGCGGGTCTTTGAGAGTTCTGGCGTCGCATAAGAGGGAAGCAAAGACCTACTATGTCAAAATAAAATTTTACGATTTGGCTTGGCCTTCCAACGTCAGAATTTATTGTTGGGATAGAGATAGAGAGAGAGAGAGAGATAGAGCTGCGTCAGCTGCTGTTGGCCTTTGTAAGATCTGTGAGAGGTCATATGCCTCTGACCTCTGGGATTATACTGGCAGGAACATCGCCAGATTACTCTCACTATGCTTGCCTCTGTCGCGCAATTTATATGCAAAAATTATACTTATCTGTAGAAAATGTCCTCTCGGCTATCATGCTTTGAAGGAATAAATGTTTGGTATTTGTCTTTCCGATGTTAGTTTAGGCCTTTTATTAGTAAAAGACTTTCTTGTGGATTTTGACAATATTTTGTCAATTTTGTAAACTAAATAAATTGTAATTGTAAAATCATTTACAGGTTAATGATTGATTGATAGAAGAAAGAATATGAGACCCATTCTCTCGATTTGTCTCTACGTAACAAATGCAACTGTTTTGCCTAAAGAGAAGAGTACAAACCCAAGCAACCCACCTAACCCATTTGTTACCTTTCGAGGCCGATGCATACAAAACGTCAACATTACGGTCTTTTACGTCTTACTAATGCGTCGAATTTTACCGAGTCGTCGGTCATGTCTTTAGCAATGGCTGATATTTTTTTTTAATTATATTCTTTCTACACAGATAGTTAGACGAACAGAGACAGACTTCATAACTCAATGTCAAAGAAAAATAACACACACACACACACACACACACACACACACACACACACACACACACACACACACACACACACACACACACACACACACACACACAAACACACACACACACACACACACACATATGGGTGGAACGCACGGGTGGAACACGAACAAGGGGACACAGGTGGAAACTTAGTACCCAGATGAACCACAGAGACGTTAGAAAGAAATTTTTCAGTGTCAGGATAGTTAACAAATGAAATGCATTAAGTAGTGTTGTGGTGGAGGCTGACTCCATATACAGTTTCAAATATACATATGATAGAGCCCAATAGGCTCAGGAATCTGTACACCAGTTGATTGACAGTTGAGAGGCGGGCCTAAAGAGCTAGAGCTTATCCCCCGCAAGCACAACTAGGTAAATACGAGCGGACTAACCTGTCCTCAGGCCAGGCTCGTTAGCGCAGTGGTTTGCCCTGGAGACGCATTCACCAATTTTCACACACTGAGTTATAAAAATAGGTTTGTTCTCATACAAACTAACAATATACAATATAATTCACTGTATAGTTAGGCGTAGGTTAGGTTAGGTGTTTAGGTTCTGTTGACGATTATTGAATAATTCAGTCAATAGAATGATTATTCTATTGACTGTTCTATTGAATATTCTATTGACTATTCAATGATTCAGTCAATAGAATCTTAAGTGAACAAACTATGTTCAGTTCAAACCTGTTCTGATACTATATTTATGTTCTTTTATTCTCTGGTCAAAATGGTTACCTGTTTGGTCAACATAGAACTTATAACAATCTTTACAGTTAATTTTATACACACACACATCTATTGCAACTTCCGAGGGGTTGCAATGGGGTTCCATTGCAACCATTGTAAACTACCGGCGTTTTTACAATTTTGTTTTACAATTTACAATTTTTAACGAGTGTTTTTTTAATGATATCAAACTTCCTAAATGCTACACTGATATTGAATTGTTTTAGTAATTAAGGAGTTACTTTATTCAATAATAATTTCAATGAAATTCTTAGATTACAGTGGACAGAGATTCCTGTGCTTGGTGAAGACAGTAGACAGACATACTTATGCTTGGTGAAGACACTAGACAGACATACTTATGCTTGGTGAAGACAGTAGACAGACATACTTATGCTTGGTGAAGACACTAGACAGACATACTTATGCTTGGTGAAGACAGTAGACAGACATACTTATGCTTGGTGAAGACACTAGACAGACATACTTATGCTTGGTGAGGCACGGGACACCACGGGAAAGGCTGTCTTAGAGAAATGTAACTGATGGTGACAAGCATGAAATTTTTAATTGACACCGGAGGACAAGTTATTGCTAAACGGTTCACTACATTGTTTTCAATATTTTGCAAAAGGTGTTTTTTTTTGGTGATGTGTTCATATTTTAGCTCAAGTGTGTGTGCCGAGGTCCTGCTTATTGTGCCTCGAACCAGTGATGTCGATGGCAGTTAGTTTGTCCCTTCCATTCCTGCCTCCACACATCTAATACACACTAAAAAAAAAAACTTGTTTAACACCTCTCTGTAAATGAAATGAACTGATTTTAAAAGAAAACAAAAATATAAATTAACATTTATATTAGGAGAAGAAAATCTCAAAGTGTTCAGTGAGGATCCACAAGGTCTTCTCTGAGTACTCTTTATTTTCTTCTCCGAGGCTATGGGTCCCTACACTTACACCAGAGGTGGTATCCCTTCTAGGTTAATTAACATTTTAAATATATATCATTTTTTTGTACAGAACAGGTTTAAAGGAACATAAAAGATTATATAAATATTTTCACACTTTATATATATTGATCTATACATAATAGAACGTCTCAATATTGGGAGTTGAAAGCCAGACGCCTATGGGTAGTCTCATCCACCTTTCCACCAAGCCAAGTAAGGGTCGGTATAAAATTAACAAGTACAGTGTGGCATGATACCAAATTGGAACCCCATGAACTCCCAAGTGACTGGGAATGGCTCGATCTTCTAGACAAAATTCAAAAAGTAAAGTTTTTTCTTAGCCAAACATAAAAAGATGAACTGATGTCAACACAATGGCATAGGTAGCTAAAGTGGTGAAGGGAAGGGAAAGGGAGGAAGGAATAGGATGATGAAAGGCAAGGAAAGGTGATGAAGGGTTCATTCTTCAGCTCCTTGGAGGAACCCTTGAGAACATCAAGGAGCCCTTGAGCTCTTAAGGAACCTTACCTTACCTTGAGGTTACCTTGAGGTGATTCTGGGGCTCAGCAACCCCGCGGCCCGGTCGTCGACCAGGCCTCCTCGTTGCTGGACTGGTCAACCAGACTGTTGGAACACTATTATAAGTACCAAAAGAGTTCTAAAATTAGTCGACTTCTTAATCTTGACAATAAGAAAGGAGTTGAGTCACGTGTGGGGCGTCATGGATGCCTCAGTGATCAGATACACACATACTGAGATTATAAGACAAGCCCAGAAGTAAGAGAGACGATTAAGATGCTTCACAAGATCAACTCTGCATGAATTAAGTTGTCATTCGGAGAGGAGAGGAAGAGAGCCAGATGGTTAAAACCTCGAACCATGGATTAGTCTTCGTTTCTCCGTTAACGAGACCTGGAGACTTAGATTTTGCATCACACTGATTTTTATGTGAAAATCATTGGAGCACTTCAGGGATTCGAACCAAGGTTCAGGATCTCCCCAGTCGCGCGCCTTAACCCAATGGACCACGATACTCTTTTAGTAATTATGCCTTGGATTCTACTGAATCCACTAGGGGTCTTGAAACATCGAGCTGATACGAAATCAAGTTTTTACAAGTGACCCCCATACACTATGGTGTGGGAATATTGGGTGTCCTATTACACTCCGTTTAAATACACATTAGGAAATCACAATGGCAAAATATCATTATTGACAAATCATCAAGGAACTCTCCGAGGATTCGAACTAGGGTTCTGGGTCTCCCCTTGAAATGGATTAAAGCTCAATTCGAACACTTGTTCGAATCCCCAGAGTGCGCTTCAATGATTTTCGCATATTGATATCACACCATTGTCATTTTCTCGCGTGTTTTGATTTTATCACAACAGCCGAATCATTTGTTAAAGTTTGATCATAGTTTCAAAGAAATATTTATCAGAATGAGCAAACAGCACATAAAAGGCAGGAAGAGCTCTGATGAAACCCTTAATAATGGAGAGAAAGAGAGAGAGAGAGAGAGAGAGAGAGAGAGAGAGAGAGAGAGAGAGAGAGAGAGAGAGAGAGAGAGAGAGAGAGAGAGGAGATTGCAACTTTGCAAGTGATAAAGCGTTTTTTCTTCACGTTTTATTCGAGCAAAGTGGCGATAATTACGAGATCTTGAAGAGTCGACTATCTTCCGGGCTAGGAATTCTTATAGCCCTTATTAGACGTTAAAGGCTATTATTAGCAACGGGGTCATTGATCACCAGCACACACACACTCACACATTCACACTCTCACACACTCACACATTCACACTCTCACACACTCACACACACATTCACACTCTCACACATTTCACTCCCCACTGCATGCCCTTCCTTCTGCTGGTATTTACTTTCCCACTAGTCATTACACATTTTAAATTAATTTTATGACTTTTCTCAGCATGGAGACCAAAATTAAACTGCATAATCGAAATGATGAAGCTTAAGAATAGCATTATATATTATTTTGTAAGGTTGGGCTCATGATAATAATACCCCCTTAATCTTTAAACCTTCTTAATTAAGATGGGTCTTAATACCCTCTGGAAGAGGTTATTAAGACCACAACAATAGTCTACTCACCATCAAGCAAATATACTTTAGTGCTGAGGGTAATCCAGTATATATGTAATCTCTCATGTATATACACCAAGGGGCAAGTTACATCCCCTGATGTTTAGGGGTTTTGTTTGCTAGCTCTTCTAGAAATAAATCCCTGTATCCCATAATAATTATTCCGTTCAATTATGGGAACAAATGGGGGGATTAACATCCCCTACTAATCAGGACTCCCAGATTTTGTTCGTATTCTGATTGTGCCATTTGAACGTTGTCATTTTTTCAGCAGTCTCTTCTTCATTCTTCCATCTTTTACCCACCCCTCCTTCTCTTCCCTATCTCTTCTCATCCCTCTTCTTCCCCCCCTTTCTCTTCGTTTTTACTCTCACACTCCTGTTTCCTCTCTTCTTCCTTTTCCTTCTCTCTCTCTCTCTCTCTCTCTCTCTCTCTGTCTGTCTCTCTCTCTCTCTCTCTCTCTCTCTCTCTCTCTCTCTCTCTCTCTCTCTCTCTCTCTCTCTCTCTCTCTCTCTCTCTCTCTCTCTCTCTCTCTCTCTCTCTATCTCTCTCTCTGTTTCTCTCTTTGTCTCTGTGTGTCTCTCTCTCTCTCTCTCTCTCTCTCTCTCTCTCTCTCTCTCCCTCCCCATCCTCATAACAAAGTCATGAGAGTGTACTGAAACAAATATAAAGTCCTCAGACTGCACACAAGCAACTGTCGACTGCAAAGGAACAATTCAAGCTTACCATAAAATGTACAAGGGATTGATTCTAGCCGGATAGTGGACACTGTGGAACCAAAGGGGTTTGGGGATGTTGCAGCGGGAGTCCCCACTAACATAACACCGGGGATAATATAGGCAGATGTGGGGACTCTGCACCCAGAGAGGTCACCTTGAGTGGACGGTCGGGAAAACCGGTTGGACAACTAGGAACCTCAAACAAATTTTCAGATTTGTTCACAACGGTGATGAACAAGAAGATAAACCCTTTACCCTGCTTCTCCTCCTGGAAGTGAACAACCAAATGCAGTCGTTACTGTAAGTGGTTCCAGGTGATGAAAGCTGCTAGGATGATTAACTTGGGGGCTCAGTTACCTGCAAGGCAGCTTAGGAGAAGCAAAAGGGTAAAGCAGAAATTGAGCAAGTTTGTGATACTTCCCAACCGATGACAGTATTATGTTTAATATATTATGAGTCTTTGCTTTGGACAGCAGGGAGGGTTTAGCAATGTTACAATGCTTCAAGAGGTTTTCTATGTTGATCTGACAAATATTGGAATGCCAGAAAGATATGCTTCAGATGACTGAAAGGCTTATGGCTCCCCAAGATTGCATATCAACAAACAGCTTATTTCCACAGCTCATATCCTTCCTGGAATGCTAAACCTTAGCTGTATCAGTCACAACCTAGAACCAGTGGTCATAATTAAGTTGGAAAAAGTTGTGGATCTTTAGGACTTAAAAAATACAGAACGAATCTTTGGGGATTATGTTTGATAAATCCTCTAGGGGCTCTGATAAGCTTCAGGATCCCTAGATGATTCAACGAAATCCCAGGTTGCATTGCTTTTACCACATCGTGGTATAGTGCTGTAGGGTGTGTGCTTGGGAGAGTTCCGAGAGAGCAGGTTCGAATTCTTCTAATGACTCCTCCTGATTTTCTCAATATTTTAGTCACCCTTTCAAAAGCTTTCAGGAAATGGCATTCAGTGTCACTTCATCTGAAGAGATTTTAGAATTCCAGTTTTTATATACACAAATGAAGAGGAATTCTGATAGATTCGTTAGACAAAATCCAATATCTCTGAATCGATATTGGCTTCTGATTTTTAAATTCAGGGGCTCTACAAATTTCTGAATCCTGTGCCCAGTAATTGTTTCCTTTTTTGTCCCATAGAATTCATGACAAATAAATAGGACGATAATTTAATGCACATTTCTTGTTCTCTTTTTAACACTGCCATGCAATTCGTTAGTTTGCAATGGTGTGGCACCTTCCCTGCTTGCGGTAATCTTTTAAATAATACCATAATGGAAGCCACTATCTGGGGCTGGGATGCTTGCGATTCAAGTGGGTGCTTGTCCTGCTCCCAGCTATCCACTACACTCTTAAGAGTCCACTAGGAATGGTTGGTGGAGCGACGACCCAGCTTTGTGAACGATCTGCGTTTGATATCCTATTGTCGACGTGGTTGGGCACCGTTCTCATACCCCAGCTCCTTGACCTCATATTCCAGCTCCTTGTACTCATATCCCAGCTCCTTGTACTCATATCCCAGCTCCTTGTCCTCGTATCCCAGCTCCTTGTCCTCATATCCCAGTTCCTTGTCCTCATATCCTAGCTCCTTGTCCTTATATCCCAGCTCCTTGTCCTCATATCCCAGCTCCTTGTCCTCATATCCCAGCTCCTTGTCCTCATATCCCAGCTCCTTGACTTCATACCCCAGGTCCTTGTACTCATATCCCAGCTCCTTGTACTCATATCCCAGTTCCTTGTCCTCATATCCCAGCTCCTTGTCCTCATATCCCAGCTCCTTGTCCTCATATCCCAGTTCCTTGTCCTCATATCCCAGCTCCTTGTCCTCATATCCCAGCTCCTTGTCCTCGTATCCCAGCTTCTTGTCCTCATATCCCAGCTCCTTGTACTCATATCCCAGCTCCTTGTCCTCATATCCCAGCTCCTTGTCCTCATATCCCAGCTCCTTGTCCTCATATCCCAGCTCCTTGTCCTCATATCCCAGCTTCTTGTCCTCATATAACAGCTCCTTGTCCTCATACATCAGCTTCTTGTACTCATACCCACTTTCTAAGTGCAATATAATCATACAGGATTTGCTCTTCTCAAAATACCTTACCATTTCTGGTTCCAATAATTATTTAGAATTTAGAATTTAGAATTTAGAATTTAGAATTTAGAATTTAATGCACTCTAGTGCGACAGCTGAATAGACCAATATTTAATGGGTTATTTTCTGACTTTAAGGAATAAAGTAAATTAGAAATAACTTCATATTGTGTATACAGACCTGAAGGCAGTCTTGGTCTTTATACTGCCATGTGCCAAATAATTGAACACTTTTCCAATAGCATTTAGCTATTTATGTTAGATTATTTGCTTTTTATCATGTTTAAAATTATTGTATAGTTAAGTGTTTGATTTTATGTCGTGGATAATCTTCAGCTGCAGTTCTTGTTTGCTACATTTTATTTTAGTAAACAAAATAATTCCCATAATTCATGGGGTTCTTACTATTCATTATTTATACTTTAAAACTTAAATAAATTCACTTTAGTTTTTTTTTTGCCCAAAGAGCAGTTTTCATGTTAAAATTGATCTATTTTTGTTTATGTCGCTATTAATCATTCACTGGCTATTATTTATTTCGATAATTTATATTTCATTTTCATATCGCTCCACATATCCTTGCCATTGTTTATATTTTTTAGACCAATTAAAGTTACATTGATGAAATCTCGAAATATCTTATTAATGATAACTAGTCTGTAATTAGGTTTCACCATTACATTGATACGAATATCAGATTTAACACTTAATAATATAAGTGTATATATGACTATATTAAGTAATAATATAGTCATATCTTAGCTTTTATTTTCCGGCCATTTAGTATTGGCCGGTCGGCCGAGCGGACAGCACGCTGGACTTGTGATCCTGTGGTCCTGGGTTCGATCCCGAGCGCCGGCGAGAAACAATGGGCAGAGTTTCATTCACCCTATGCCCCCTGATACCTAGCAGTAAAATAGGTACCTGGGTGTTAGTCAGCTGTCACGGGCTGCTTCCTGGGGGTGGAGGCCTGGTCGAGGACCGGGCCGCGGGGACACTAAAGTCCCGAAATCATCTCAAGATAATCTCAAGATATTGGTCCAAGGGCTCAATCTTTCACGTTCACAGCGTCAAAATTCTAACCTGCTGATAGCCTTGTTATCATTTGTTATCAGATATCGTCCTCCACCACAACCCCACCTTCACCACATCGATAGGAATGAGCTTACTTCCGCTGTTAAATTATTTATGAATATACCGTTATCAAAATATTTTATTCCTCAGACACTTGACTTAATAGGATACTTTGTGGTCGCCATATTTAGCAACGAAAATAAGGGGGCTACTAATGTTGCTGCCGATAACTGCGTTATTGTTGCTGATTCCTGTTTATTTGTACAGTAAAGCATCATGTCCCTAGCGATTTCCTGACGTCAATACACGTCTTCAAACGTAATGTTATTCCAAACTTTGCAATGACTATTTTGAGAGAGGAAGACGTACGCTTCCACATTCTAGTTTTGTATTTAAGTAATAATTTAATATTTAAGTACATCATAACCTCTCCTTTCCTCCCACACTTTCCTTATCCTGACCCCTTCCAAGTGCTATATAGTCGTAATGGCTTGGCGCTTTCTTCCCCTGATAGTTCCCACACCCACTTCACTTATATCCGGGGAAGAAAAACTCTGCTAACAGGCTGTTTTCAACAGTATCCATCGCTGTTTCCCTCAGATGTATAACATCAAGGTATACAGCATTTCTGTAAACAATTCATTTCGTTTTAGAGCAATGCTTCGTGTGTTTGTGTAAAATATCATAATTCAGGCCACTGTATTAGTGAAAGATGGCGTAGTATAGTGAGAGGAAAGGTAGCCTGCCCTTTCGGCCAACTAATTGGTTTATGTCCCTCACTAATCTGAATGAGGGTTCTCGTGGGAGCGGCCGCTGTAACCTGTCTGAATCTGACGTGGTATTATGTCTTACAACCAGGAATGAAGATTATACGTAAATAGAGAGAGAGAGAAAGAGAGAGAGAGAGAGAGAGAGAGAGAGAGAGAGAGAGAGAGAGAGAGAGAGAGAGAGAGAGAGAGAGAGAGAGGGTATTTGTGATTTGTAAACCTTTTCACATATTCGTATGTAAATGCATTCACACTTACACTCGTATATACGGTTACTACCTCACAAACATATGTACGCTCACACATACACACACATAAGACCTCCACCCCCTACCTCCTCCACACACACACACACACTCTCTCTGTCTCCACCATCACCGCACCTTCTCAAGGACAAGGGGTTCAAGGGTGACATAGATAGCTCTGATACATCAACGACCCGAGAAGTTGTTAGGGTGGCCTCCGGGTCTGGTAACATGAGTGTGAGAAATCTTTGATCTGATGCCATACGAAGCCGATCGTTGAGGCACGGAACATTCACTGATCCCAGTTATTAATGGCCCAATTAGATGGGGGGGGGATATCCGGCAGTGCCCGGGTCTCCAAGCTCACACTTCACCATGTTCGCTAACAGACATTCTCCCCTGTTTCTCTTCTCACAGGCACTCCCACACACTGACACTCACAGACATTCTTCATACATACCCCATTCCTGTCACTCTTTATACATACCCCATTCCTGTCACTCTTTATACATACCTCATCCCTGCTTCCACCCATCTCTGGACACCGGAGTCCCCATACAACCAGGATGCGGCCCCGGCGTGATAGAGTCCATATCTAAGTCAAGCACAAGTCGAAGTTGCAAAACAGTTCAGAGGTTTGCCACCAGACTAGTCCCCGAGCTGGGAGGCATGAGCTATGAGGAAATACTATACATGATCAAGGGGCGCCCCTAGTCTACCCTTGATATAATTATTTTATATTTCGCATTGATTTGTGGCATATATTTGGTTTCCAGTCTAAGAGCTCTTTATTTTACTAATCTGCTTACATATTCAGTTATTTAAAACTTTCCATTGCTTGAACACGTTAAAAAAAGATTAATTTATTTTTTACAAAACTTTGTCTCAATTGGTAACATAAAATCTATTTTCACTGATGATCCAATTCTTTGAATGTATGTTACAGCAATAATACCAAGACATACAGGTTACGTCCTCCAGATCAAGGAAGTTGTTGCTTTTGACAAAACAAAAACTTCCTGTACGGTGCCAAACTGTGCCAGTGCCTTATTCAACAGCAGAGAAAATTAGCCTGAAATACTCATACCATACTATAAACATTATGAGACCCGGAATTACCCTTAATTTTCTGGAATAATGACGCCTACTTAAAGTGATTTATTTATTTTAAGAAAGGCAACACCATATTGTGTCTTCCAGCTGTGTGGACTAGGAGGTAAAAATATTACTCTCTTTTAATAGCAATTTACTCATTAATTGTCTTTGTAAAATTAATTATGATAATTTAAAAATGATTTAAAGCCAGTTTAGGTTTTGGTGCCATGGTAAAATGATATGCAAATTATATTTTGTGTTGTATAATGAATAATGATAATTGCGAAAACCGGGATTGTTCCGAGTAGTAGAAAATATTCAGAATATTTAAAAGTTTATTCTGGCTCCTTGTAAACAATGGAGAATCAGATATGGTAATGGGGTCATGAAGGCACTTGCCTGCAAGCAAGAGCCCAACCCGGCTGCTGCCTTACCCCCAGGGCCATATTTACCGCCCATTATGGCCATCTTCAGGGCCCACTATGGCCATCTTCACGGCCCACCATAGTCATCTTAACCATGACAACCATGGCCCTTTTCATTGCCTCCCTCTATGATAACTTTCATGGCCATCGCTCTGAACACTACCATGGAGCACTGAATAATACACCCGCCACATCACTTATGTTCACTTCACTTATGTTCATCACATCACCATTATGGCAACGATGGTGAATACATCATCATGGATGCCATGGCGCTGCCATTCTCAACACCACTTGCCATACTCATGGCCAGAATAGCAAGCAACATTCTAGCCAGCAGTCCTGGCAGTGTAGATCCTTATCGTGGCCATGGACATAAAGTCAGCCACCATTTTGGCTAACACTTGGCTGAGCTTAAGGGTGGTAAGGATAACTACCCAGAACCCTTTCCAGTGTGTGTGTATGTGGGCACTCCCTGTGTGTGTGTGTATGTGTGGGCACTCCCTGTGTGTGTGTATGTGGGGCCACTCCCTGTGTGTGTCTGTGTATGTGGGCACTCCCTGTATGTGTGTGTGTATGTGTGGACACTCCCTGTGTTTGTGTGTGTATGTGGGCACTCCCTGTGTGTGTGTGTGTGTGTATATGGGCACTCCCTGTATGTGTGTATGTGTGGCCACTCCCTGTGTGTGTGTGTGTGTGTGTATATATGGGCACCCCCTGTATGTGTGTATGTGTGGCCATTCCCTGTGTGTGTATGTATGTGTGGGCACTCGTTGTGTGTGTGTATATGTGGGCACTCCCTTCTTACACACACTCTCCCCCGTCAATGTAATCAAAAGATTGCTGCGCCCAGAATGCGAATCTATCATCAGAACATGGGATTTAAAAATCAATATCTTATATCTCACTTTTTTTATTAATACATGAGGTACATATGTATTTGTGCAGCTACCATAGACTATATGAAGGGGAGTACAGTGTGTCAAAAAAGTTAACTACGTGATGCTAAAAATCCCCATCACACAGGATGGTTAGTCATACAGAGGCATGTGATAAGCAGTCTTCACTGGCAGACTCCGGATGCATTTTGAAGATATCATCAACACAAGAGTGAGTAAGATAGCAGTGGTAATAAAAGTCCCCATCTCGCAGGATGGTTAGTCATACAGGGCCATATGTTTAGTAGCCTGCACTGGCAAATTTTGGGTGCAATATGAGGATATCTTCAAGAATACGAGAGTGAATAAAGTAATTGCAAAGCCTCAGGTACCTCATGCCAACTGGTTTGAAAGGTCTAATAACTGGGCATTCGGTGATGTAGTGTGGGAGATCGTGCCGCAGTTCCTGGTCACAGAGTTTGCACCTGGAGTGCTCAGGATTGGGAGATCCATCATATATCTCACTAGTATTCTAGCTAATTATAAGTCTACGGACTCTGCACTGAACATTTCATTTTCTCAGATTTCGTGAATGAGGGGCATTTGGACGACCCAAATACCGCATATATATATATATATATATATATATATATATATATATATATATATATATATATATATATATATATGTATGTATATATACTTTGGGGGGTTTCCATCATTACCTGGGTTTTCTGTCTTCCATTCATTTATCCATTTATCTATCCAAATATCTACCCATCCATCTACCTATCCTTCTGTAAATCTATCTCTACATCGATTTATCCATCTAACTATCCATCTATCTGTCGATTTTTCGATCCATCTTTCCATCTATCTGTCATCTATCCATATACTTAACAAACCTTTGAAGCTGTGGAAGAAACGTCTGTTTTATGCTAGTATGGGCAAATTATGCGTAGCAGAACATTTCCCGAGATCTGTGAATACTTGGGCATATAACTATAAAAAATATATATTTATTGTTTTGAAAATATTTAGCTGTGCAGCTGGTGGGCAGTGCCAAAAAATCGTCGTAGGTCTTGAATGTGACTATGCAACGCTGTTCCCTTTTTTAAATCTGGTTACCCTCGACAACCTATGTTCATCCCATACCCCAGACCATTCCCAATGTCAACTTAGGTGAGGCTAGCCCAAAACATGTGGCCTACAACTTCGAACAGGCAAACAGACAGATATTCTTTTCATTCCTGTCTGGAAGACCTTTAGGTAAAGATTGAATACGTGGTGTTTTGCACTTCGTCGTGCCAGGTGTGGCACTGCACCGTGACAGGTGTAGCACTACACCGTGCCAGGTGTGGCACTACACCCCTGCCAGGTGTGGCACTACACCCTGGCTGGTCCGCTTGCCTGCTTGCCACGTTCCTCGGCCTATATACGGCAGAACAACTTTTTACCTGTTCTCTTGGTTTCTTGTCACCATTATATCGTATATTTTTTCTGTAACTTTCTCTCTCTCTCTCTCTCTCCCAGTTTGGTTGTTCTTCGCTCTCTATATCCTGGACTCTATATCCCGGACTCTCTATATCCCGGACTCTCTATATCCCGGACTCTCTATATCCTGGACTGTCTATATCCTGAACCCTCTATATCCTGGACTTTCTATATCTTGGAATCTCTATATCCTGGACTCTCTATATCCCGGACTCTCTCTATCCTGGGCTCTCTCTATCCTGGTCTCTCTCTATCCTGCACTCTCAATATCCTGGACTCTCAATGTCCTGGACTCTCTATATCCTGCACTCTCAATATCCTGGACTCTCAATGTCCTGGACTCTCTATATCCTGGACTCTCTATACCCTGGACTCTCAATATCCCGGACTCTCAATATCCTGGACTCTCTATATCCCGGACTCTCTATATCCCGGACTCTCTATATCCTGGACTGTCTATATCCTGAACTCTCTATATCCTGCACTTTCTATATCTTGGACTCTCTATATCCTGGACTTTCTATATCCTGGACTTTCTATATCCTGGACTCTATATCCCGGATTCTGTATATTCCGGACTGACACCGTGTACGTTCCGGACACTGTATATCCTGGACTTTGTGTAAACTGGACTTTAAGTATATTTTGGACACTGAATATCCTTGACACTGTATATCTTGGACACTGTATATCCTAGACAATGTATATATAAAGGGCACTGTGTATATTCAGGATACTATGTATATTCAGATCACTTCCTGGAAAGAGTCCGTACTTTCTAAACCATTTACCAGTTCACTTTCTGGAAAGAGTCCGTACTTTCTAAAACATTTACCTATTCACTTCCTGGAAAGAGTCCGTACTTTCTAAGACATTTACCTATTCACTTCCTGGAAAGAGTCCGTACTTTCTAAGACATTTACCTATTCACTTCCTGGAAAGAGTCCGTACTTTCTAAGACATTTACCTATTCACTTCCTGGAAAGAGTCCGTACTTTCTAAACCCTTTACCAGTTCACTTCCTGGAAAGAGTCCGTACTTTCTAAACCCTTTACCAGTTCACTTCCTGGAAAGAATCAGTACTTTCTAAACCCTTTACCAGTTCACTTCCTGGAAAGAGTCCGTACTTTCTAAACCCTTTACAGTTCACTTCCTGGAAAGAATCAGTACTTTCTAAACCATTTACCAGTTCACTTCCTGGAAAAAGAGAATTCTGACGCGATTAAACTCTTCCTGGCAAACCTCCGTCGCTTCGCTGGCTAATCTCCGTCCTGGCCGGTATAAAACTCTCCCTTGCCGTGTTTGTGTGTGTTTGTGCGAGCAATGGAGAAATTCTTTAGCTGGAAAAGGTTATGTATGCTTGATAAAGTCTCGGAGGTCGTAAAGGACCCACGTGGGGGCCCCAGATAAAATTCCCCGAGGCTGATCATTTTCTCACTCGAGGTCCCAGTTTTTGAAACGGATCAAGGAATTACTCCCACGACAAAGGATTTTACTGCGAAAGGTCGGCTCTGGAAAGAGGAAAGTTACGTCTATCAATCGTCCTCGGTGGAAAATTGGGTATGATTCGGATATACGAACGATATCTCATATCGGATCAGGACGTTCGCAACCCAACGAACAACGAAGTCATGGATCATTTAACAAGAACGACGGGAGGAAATGCGTCAAGTTATTACGGACCTGAATTGCAAAAAAATGTAACAGCTTATTGATTCTCCACATCTTGCAATTAATATTTTTTTGGTAAAGTTTAATGTAATTGGGAAATGGACAATCAGTCATCAGAAGGCAGAAGTAGGGAGACGGGGGAAGGGAACTATCACTGGAAAGTACCAAGTCATCATGACTATATAGCACTTGGAAGGGGTCAGGATAAGGATTTGGGATGGGACGGGGGGAAAAGGAATAGTGCCCAACCATTTGGACGGTCGGGGATGGAACGCCGACCTGCATGAAGCGAGACCGTCGCTCTACCGTCCAGTCCAAGTGGTTGGTGCCCAACCACTTGGGACTGGAAAACAACCAGTCATCTCAAGCAGTAATTGGGAGCCGGAGAACAGTCATCACTGGTATAATTGAATACACGAAATTCAATTAATCGTCTTCCTACAATTGTATTATATATAAAAAACTTTTAATTCTGTATTAACATTTGTGTTCATTGTGAGTGTTGTCATATTTTTTTTTATCATCATCATAAAACCTTTTCAATCCTTCAGTTTATACATTGATGTCTTGCTTAGGAAGAGGTTTCATGTTTTGTATATTTTCCCCTTCACTTTATTTAATTTATGGGAAGAGAAGAACGAAGTATTGTGATTTAGAGAGACTCCCACTTTTCTAAAATTTTCAGCGTTAAGAAAAAACAAATAATATAATACATCAAATTTATACAATTTTCTCTGTTTTTAAAAGTCCTCTATCCACTAATTCACCATAATGTAAATACGAATAATTTGTGTTAGCTCTATAATATTTTATAAACGTTGTGTTCACAAACATATATAATTATATCCAATGTGTAGTTACTATATAAAGATTATCTATCTTCGTCAGGCGTATTAAGAACATTGAAAAATTACCGATAACAAATTTTTTCCCAAAAAGTCTAAAAAAAAGTTTGTTATTTGTTTATACAAATTATTTTATCAATTATTGCTGACATTGTCATACACGCTTCATATTCGTGATTGTCAAGGCAGTAACGGTAGTATAAATTTTAACAATTATATTTATTTCTTTATATGTATTTGATTTAAATAATGTTTGCAAACAAAAGTAGATTTTAGTATTTTAAACCATCGTGTAACAACGCGGGTTCTCTGACACCAGGTGTTTAGGAATGAGTCAATTAAAACCTAGAGACACTATGTCTCTAGAAGTCATATATATATTGACAGTTGCAGTTGAGACAAAAGGCTTAAACTAACACAATAATACTATAACTTTACAAAAGGCCCATTAAATAGAGGAGCTTCGTTAATGTAAAATTTATGTCTCCACAAAATATATCTAATTTGGACTGTGAATATTTTCAAGCAATAAAATACTTCTTTACTGGGAGACAAGAGTGTCAACCTCACGACTGAAAGATTCTTATTTTTCGAGCAGGTAAGAGAGAGAGAGAGAGCGAGATAATGAGAAAATAATCGTGATTAATAAGACAAGGCCAGAGATTAATGCAATGGCTACACAGGAGGGTACACCAAATGCACTTGTGTACTACTCTACGCAAGATTCATTGCCGAGTGTGTGTACACACTCGCCATTAATGTCTGCACAGAAAGGCAGTTCTGATGCAATTGTGTACTACACATTGCAAAGTTCAAGAGTGAGATGTTCTCTCTCTCTTGAGAACATGTTCGTCGATGTTCGTATTCCCAATCGTTTTGCCTCCAAACTCGGACAAACATTCTATTCTATTTTAAACACACATTCTATTTTACCGCTATAGCCTTATTAAAGTGAATAGCTCATTTGAAATTTAATTCAAATTAAATGGAATTTGAGCTGAAAACATTATTATTTTTTATTATTATTTTTAATACTAATGCAGTAATGGAGTCGGCAAATTGAGTGTTAATATTTATGGAAATTATCATAGATATAGCATTTCATATGTAGACAAAAATGAATGCAGTTGTTTCTCTAATTTTGCTCCCAATTAGCATCTAGTACTTAAAACTAATTTTTGAAGCTTTAAGTGATTTGAATCACGACTCACATTAGGTTACCCCTCTGCAGGAAGGGCTAGACATTGGAGCAGCAGTCAGTATTGAGCAGTCAAGTGTGTGGTGAGACTGTTGGCATCCAGGTGTGTGGTGGGTCGGCTGGCAGCTATGTGTTGTGGGACTGCTGGCAGCCATGTGTTTTCTGAGACTGCTTGCAAAAATTCAGTCCATGTGTGTGGTTGGAGTGCTGGCAGCTAGGTGAGTAGGTTTTCCGTTGGTAGCCAGGTGTGTGGTGTGACTGCTGGCTCCCAGGTGTGTAGTGGGACTGCTGACAATCAGTTGTGCACTTCTTCACACGCCTCACTACCCGTTTCCTTACTCACACTCCCATTTCCCGCTTCCTCACACACTCACCCTCCTTACACACCCACACTCCCAGCTTCCCCACACACGTCCCTTACCTTCCTTCCCTTCTCTGAAACTTCAAAAACACCCTAATGATCTTTTTTAACCACTCAGTCATCACCCTAACTTCACCGCGCAAACAAACCATCTTAACACATTTTCTTCACCCATATATTGGGCTGACGATAATTAAATAATTCGTACCATAACCAGGTCGTATCTATGAGCATCTTCCCCAGACCTGAGTTAGATTAAGCACCGATGAAAGTTAATATTGTGTGATGCTTTTAACTTTTGAAGGCACCGCTTGCATATGAGGTTATATTATTAGGTTCATTGTCTCAGACGTTCAGAAATGATCCTGAAAAGACCCTTCAGTGTGTACAATGGGATTAAGATAAGTCGTTGTTTTTAATTTGTTGATAAAGTATCTTATGTGTGTGTGTAATATATGTGCATTGCTGAATTGTATATTATTTCCAAATATGCAACGTCTCACTGACGTAGCGGGAGATAAATAATTAATCCATTCTATGAATGTGACGTTCTGTGACGGTGCGTTTTGGATCTTCATGAGGTCGAAACCGTTGCATCTTGATTCGTGTCAGGAGGAATAGTAACGCAATTACCTTCATTTTCTTGTGAGGAATGGGTTATATGTCTGGGTTATATATTTATATTATATTTCTGGGTTATATTTTATATTTATTGCTGGGTTATACAATGCAGATTGTCTTGCATACCGAATGGTTGTACATTGTTAAGTTTATATTCATTTGGATTTTATGGAACTTGAAAATTGTATAATTAATTACTTCTTCGGTTTTGTTTTCAGGAATTAGGCTTTATTTCCAGCCTATTCTCCTAAAATGATAGATACTATTTGATCGAAAGTTCCAATATATAGTGACGGCCTTCCTAAAAATTCCATTTTCGAGTTGCTGAATTTGGTCAATGAGAAACTTTTTTTTTTTTAACTGCAACATAAATATAGAAGCTAATCTCTCCTAGCAATCGTAGGCTTAATACACGGTATCTTAGAAATTATATAGTATAAACATATGCTTTATTTTGACTTTATTTTATCTATCGTTCGTACAATACAACTAGTTGTGTAAACTTGAGTAAACCATATTCTAATTTCTTTGAAGGGTTTAATAGATAGAAGCACGTTGTTAAACCCACGCGGATACTGATTCAATTATCGCGTTTTACTTCACCTTTCGAACAAGGGGACAGGGGACAGGGGGACAGGGAGACAGGGGACTTATCAATCACCGAAAGTATATTACTAGAGGAATCCATCTCCCTCGCTGACCGGCTTGTGCGAGGAACATACAATAAATCTTAGCCTGACGTTCCCATCTCATGAATAAATTCCATCCTTATTTTCACAGATGACTGGCAGACCTGAGGTGTGTTCAGCCTCACTAT